>NW_011333290.1:45504-74352 GCF_000735185.1 Notothenia coriiceps | reverse complement strand
TACGTACGTAGTAGTACGTACACACACACACACACACACACACACACACACACACACTACTAACTACACAGACACACACACACACACACACACACACACACACACACACACACACACACACACACACACACACACACACACACACACACACACTATTTTACCCACTCCCTTATCTCTTGGTTTATCTATCCATTACTAATTATTTCATTCCCCCCCTGGTCTCCTCTTCTGTCTGTTTCTTTATCATGCTTTCTTTTCTTTTTTTCTCTCCCTTTTTACTTTCAGCCCTCCATCTTCCCTCCCCTACTCTTTTTCATCCACATTCTCACTGCAATCTATCTAGATCCTCTCTATTTTGTCTGCCCTGGGAGACCATGGATGCAATAACCAGAGCTGGGAGAGGGTCAGTGTGTGTGTGTGTGTGTGTGTGTGTGTGTGTGTGTGTGTGTGTGTGTGTGTGTGTGTGTGTGTGTGTGTGTGTGTGTGTGTGTGTGTGTGTGTGTGTGTGTGTGTGTGTGTGTGTGTGTGTGTGTGCTGGTTTACTCTGTATCTGGTGGTATGAAATGTGTCCTCAAATGCGTGTCAAACCATTAAAGCCAAGGCCAGTTGTGCAGGCTTAAAGCGTAAGAATGGGAAAATGGTCATGTGTCCTCCAGATATTTTCATGTATATGAAGTGATTGTAAGATGCATGGTGCACAAGGCCACAGCTGCAAAAGACTCATGCTTCCTCATTTCCCCAGTTGACAAAAGATAACAACTGAAAGGCAGGTCCGAACAGGTTTCATACGTTCCAGGGACAAAAAATTACCTCAAGTCGCCAAACAAAAACAGAGAGAGTGAGAAAAGTAGTCATGAGGTTTTCTCACACCTGTTAGCCAACGCCGGTCGCATTCTCTGCATTCATGCTTCACAGCGGCCTTGGATTCCACTTAAATTAAAAGTATTAAATCTGTAATGGTATATAGAATTGGCATTCGCTTGACTGTGGAAGTGTGTTTGGGGGAAAACTGGCGGAAATTGAAAATGAATGTGAACTGCATGATAGTCCGTCTGCCTTCCTCTTTGCTATTGTTCACGATTCTTTGGCCTGCCTCCCTTCCCATGTCACCGTCTCTCCTCCTCCTCTCTCCTTCCTCCTCTCTGTCTCCCTCTCTCCAGATGGATTTGACTCTAACTGGCCTTGGCGCCCGTAATGAAACCAAATCTATTTAAAGCCAAAAGCGATGCAAGTTTTAATTTCCTATTCCAGACTTAACCTTTTTGGCTGCGCTGCATTTTCACATCCACTTAATAACTTTTTACCCAGCACTCTTCCTCTCCCCCTTCTTTCAGTCTCCCCATCACTCTCACTCTCTGTCGCTTCCTCTCCTCCATCAACCCCCTTCAATTCTCCTCTTCCCACCCCCACAACCCTCAAACCCCCCATTGCTCTCAGTGGCGAGGCACAGGCTGCCTCTTCAAGGGCAATATCTGTCAAATGATTCCCCTGTGAAATTAAGACAGAGGCCATGAGAGAGGAGAGAGAGAGGGGGGAGGGGGGGGTTAGAAAGAGGAGGGGGATGCAGGAGGTGGAGGGGAGGAGTAACAGGAAGAGCTGGGAGTGTGTGTTTCTGTGTGTTAGGGGGTTATTCAGTCAGGTGGGATTCCTCCTCGTTTTAGTCTTGACAAAATCAATCTAATTTTACTGAAGAATAACTAAAAAAGAAGTTAAAGATAGATCTGACAGCCCTTTAAAGTACATGTTTAAAAAAAAAAAGGGACGATCCAGGAAATGAAAAGCTTGGGGAAAAAGGAATAGAGACGGAGATGGGAGACTTCTGGAGAAAGAGATTTTCTCTTGTCTTTTAATGACCGTGGACTGGCGCTGTGTGAAGATTCCCTTCTCTTGTGATGTGCGGGGTTCTGTTTACACAAAATGAATGAATTGAAACAGATCATTTTAAGTGATTTACTAAAAGCCTCGCATAATCCCCCGTCAAAAAAAAGTCCCATTACAACATTTTTGAAGCAAACTATACAAATGTAACCACAAAAATCTCTGGGAAAATATCTGGAAATAAGTGATATTATACAAACATAAACATCCATAATCACTGAGATGACACACATGTCCATATAAGGATATTAGAGCACTATTATAGCTTCCTGCTTGCTTTGTGTTTCTACATGTGTTTTGTTGTAATTATAACAGTCCATGTCAGCAGTGTGAATCACATTATGAAACGATCAGCAATGTTGGCTGATCCCGAACCTCAATATTGTTTAAAGTTAGATCACGTGCTCCTCTGTGCTCACACCAAGCACAGCGCCATCTCCTGTCCAACTCCACTATTACATCCAGGGAACATTGACCACTGGAACCCACCTCCACAATTCAGCACAGCAGCTCATGTGAAAACAGACACTTTTTCTCCCACTGTTCTCAAATAAATGTTACACTTTAAACTCCTGCTTTGCATTCACACACATAATGAATTGCTTACATCTAATTATTCAAAATCTCAATTATCAGAGCTGATAGCCTCACAGCGCACCACGAGAGCTTAAATTTACAGCCCTATTCCGTAAATGTCTAAAATGAAATTAACTTTTTACAAGGTGTCATCTGTGGCTTTTAAGTGGTGAAATTGAAGCCTCCCTCCCCTGCACACACACACGCACACACCTCATAATGAGAAGCCATTATTAGGCCGTGATTGGAGCCAGGGTGCTGATATTAAAAGTGGCAGGAGAGGCAATATCACCTCAGTGTCTAATACGCTAGTAGATATGTCATATCTTTTAAGACAGCTGCTGCGCTATTTATAATTAATAGCAATTTAGTTCCAGCAAAAATTGGAAGACAGCTAACAGAAGGATCTTGTTCCATTAAGTGCAGATTCAGAATCAATGTCAAAGTGACATTGTGCATTTTCTTTTGAGTGGGTGGTCCAGACTCTGCAGGGCTTATATAAACACCACAAAGCCCATATGGTGTTCAGTGTGTTTTGCACGGAAGACGATTTCTCTTTGATTCTGTGTAAAAATAAGTGCAGTACAAACAAAAAAAGAAATGAAGTTGGCCTCTAAAGACACATGAATAAAAATAATCTGTCTTTATTCTCATGCCTTCCAGTCATAAATCACTCCTTCCCCAATGACAGCCTCATACACGGCGTATCAGTGTGGCAAATGGCTCTATCTTATAATAGCAATGTAGCACATAGCAATATTATCTGCTGGGGAGTATTGTAGTGCATGTGTCTCAGCGCTGTGCCCCGGAGCGCTAGCCAGATTACACTGGCCCAGCGACAGTCTTATAATAAGACTCGCCCATTAAATCCTATCAGCACTGCTTTTTATAGGCCAGCACCTCAGCTACGACACTATGAAACTGTCTATCACACAAAAATGTGCGTGTCAGTTTGTGTGTGTGTGTGTGGCAGAGATAGTGTGTGAGACGGTCTGGGAGGAGACGCGTGTGTGTTTTACCAAACGGTGCTGGCGTTTGAGCTGCTTGCCGCCTCTTCTGACAGCGTTTCATCTTCTCCTGTTATTAGATCAGCCTCGCGCCGCTGTCACCTCTCCTTTCCCTGTGCTTACATCACACATGCGCACACACACACGCCCCCGCACACACACTGCAGGGGCGACCGTTGACTCATGAACTCTGCGAGGATGTTCTGGTTGGTAAGCTGGTCTCTGCTCCATCAG
This sequence comes from Notothenia coriiceps, assembly GCF_000735185.1. NCBI lineage: Eukaryota > Metazoa > Chordata > Actinopteri > Perciformes > Nototheniidae > Notothenia > Notothenia coriiceps. The sequence continues at coordinate 70,657 of NW_011333290.1, read as the reverse complement.
GCTGGAAGAGGGAGGGCATCCAGGATGACTTTCCATCTCCAATCACAGTGTGAATATGCAAACTGGATGTCTGTTCGGTACGAGCGGTGAATCTGGATGAGTGTGTTGTTTAAATGCCTTCTTTAGGTTTTATGAGAGGTTTCAGCTTTCATGCATCACAATTCTGTCTCCTTAGTCCTTATCTCTTGGATTAGGACGATTTGAGCATGCAAAATGTTTCACAAAAAAACAACACCACAGATCCCATCATGCAGCAGGCTGAATTATAGACCAATTCAATTAATTTCTGAGTTTTTATGAGAGAATGTCATCAAGAAGAACGCATGATTTTGTCTATGCAAAAACTAGCTTTTATTCGTATAAAAAATACACTGTTTTGAATGTAGCAGAGGGTACGTATTATCAGTATATTGACTCTTGCAAATTTCTAACATTAAAATAACCTTTATTGGATTCTTTGTTAAATCGAGCACTTAAACAAACGGAACCAACGAAGTTAACTCACCAAAGACCTTTCATAACTAAATAAGTGGATCTGAATATCTCTTTTTTTATTGACAAACGTCCCCTTGTCACTTACTGTGCTGTTAGTACCTTTCTGACTTTACTCACCGCAGCCTCCTAAGAAGAGCTGTCATGTCACATTTGTCATCTCTGATGGATGACGTCGGTATAAAGCTAGGAAGAGTTAAAGAACCGATCCCACAGAAGACACAGCAGAGCAGCTCAGATTCTTTTAGACAAATCAGATTGACGTGTTTTTGTTCCTCGCTATTTTTTTCGCTGCCCTCTGAGGGACGTTTTTTTTTTGTTCTGTTGCATGTTTGACGCGGCTTGCTCGATTGCGGCAGTGCAGCGGTGAAGTTAATTCAAAGGGTGTATGTGTGTGTTGCTTCTTGTTTTTCTGACAGCTTTGTGATTTCTCTCCATATCCTGATATTTTAGATTTGCTTGAGTTGTCACTTTTCATGACATTTCTCCGTGTCTCACTTTGTCACTTCTTCAAACTGCAGAATCTTGATTCCTCTGTAAATTACTGTACAGCGCTGCACCAAAAAGCCAAAAGAAAACGCATTTCTCGAAAATCATATCGTAGTGTACTTCTTAATTATCTGTAATTGTCAAGATGCTGTTAAAATCGCACATTTAAAGTCAGGTGCATTCCCCAAAATTAATCAGTAGATGATACATTTCCCAACTCCAGCCAACAGAAACAAACGATCCACACAGTGGGGTTTAATTGAAATGCGTAATTGCATTGTTACTCACACTCGTTCTCATGCTAATGCACCCCCGCACACACGCAAAGCATCCGCCTCCCCTGTCATTTACACACACGGACCTGCACTACACGTTAATACTGTGCACTCACAGCTGAGAGACAGGGAGAGACACATAAACTCAAACATCGACTCTAACACGGCAACATGCTGCACATACAAAGTGATGTAGTATACACAGGTAGACCAACAGAAGTCTGTCTGACAGGCACACACACACACACACACACACACACACACACACACACACACACACACACACACACACACACACACACACACACACACACACACACACACACACACACACAGACAGCATCCCAAGGCCTCTCCACATCTCAGTTAATCCAAGCCGTCAGTCAGTGCTCCGGGGCCTGGATGATGCCGTTTGATTGTAATTGCAAAAACCGGAGGCAGACGAGGGAGAGCCAGGGATGTCAATAGACAGGTGGAGGGACTGAGGGATGGATTCCTCCTGCCTACCCACAAGTCCCTGCTCAGCACGCTGTGTGACTTTGTGTCAGCAGTTTGTCTTGTGCATAGCTAATGACGGCTCAACTGAGGGGTGGGCTGCTGCTCTCGTTCGATCTCTCTGTCTCTCCATCCTCCGGTCTTCAGCCGAATCCCCGACAAATGAGATTTTGCCCGAGGTGGATGGACGGCTGGTGTGTGGAGCGAGGCCTCTGTCTGTCTGCCTGTCTGTTAAGAAATCTCACAAGCCATAAAGGACCCGGAGGTTTTTCTCCTCGCTAACCTCCCTTATCTTTTCTCCTCGCCCCCTTCTCTTCAGAATCCTCTCCCGTCGTTCTGTCTCTCTCCTCCTGCAGCACCGTCTTCTCATTTAAGATGGAGGCCAGAATAACTCACGGTGAATTGTTTTAATGAAGAAACAGGGGGTAGGAGGGAGGGGAGGGGACATAGAGAAAAGAAAGAGAAGGAGGAGAGGGCAAGGGCATCCGGGCACACTAAGCAGCAAGAAAATTGGAGAGATGAAAAAACAAACAATAGACGGAGTTGGTTTTGAAATGAGGAAAAAAAAAAACAGCTTCTCCAATTAAGGAGAAGTTTTTTTCATTCTGTTTTGTTTCTTTGGTCATGGACAGTCAGTCACACTTGCTTTTGTTGAGTGTGTGATGAATTACACCCCTCCACTGCTTCTCCTCTGCCTTTGTTGTGGTGAAGCTCCAGCCGTCTGTACCTCCTACAATATTTTTTGCGCCGTGAATTCTCCATGCCTGTTTACCAACCGGGGTTCTTTTGAACTGGCATAGAGAAATGGCTTTTTGAAAAGTCTCTTTGATGGTGAGCCCAATTTGTTTTCACCGCTAAAAAGTTTGTTTGAACGCTGTGAGATGTGGGCTGACGTCGAAGCCGGGGCCTGTCCTGAGAGTGCTGACTCTCTCAGTGTGTGTGTGTGCAGCTTGTATAATTTGATTAACCTGAAATGAGAATTGTATCGCCTCTTTATTGTTCCATCAGCCCACTGTCTCCATAATTGTCTGTCTGTCTATTTGTCTAAGTAATTACAAATCCATTTGAACAGCAGCAAATGTGTGGAATAATGATGTAACATAAAGATGTCTTTATTTATATTTAGAGACATTCTTCTCTTCAACTTATTTTCTGTGGAAGCAAGAATTAGCTAGAGGCTACCAGTTGATGGTGTAAGTTATGTACATAAAGGATGATAAATACAAGCGGAACAGAATACAATACCCTTCCTTTACACTTTTACATGTGCTTTTACTGTGGATATAAAGTACATAGGTAGTTTTATGAAAGCTTAAACCAGTGTTTAGAATTTAAACAGTCATATTTATCTGCGCCAACATGATAGGCGCCAAGTAATTCCATATACGTAAGTCAGCATCTGTAATTTTCAGTGACTTTCAGTAGTCAGTAGTAGACTTCATTTTATTTTTGATGATATTAGATAGACATGTTTTATCCACTGAAAATGCACTTTAAAATGCTCTGAGTAAACACCTTTCATTAAGTGACGTCGCCATGTCATTTTAATACAATATGACCGAATTTTAAGTTCACACAAACATCGTTAGGCGGGGCTAACCAAGGTGATTAGGGAGCAAGCTGCCATATTCCATACATCCTCCAGCTGAAAGACAGATTGTGAACCAGGCGTTAATTCTACAGCGCAGTACCTCTTCGGAAACACAGATCAGGACCAGACGTCTCTCAGAATTTCACCAATCACATTATTGATCAGTGGCGGGGCTGATGGATTACCGAGGCAGACGCACTGACAGGCGGTCCAATGGGGGAAGAGTTTTGCAAGGCACCGATCAAACCAGACCTTCAAACCAGACTCCCCCCCCCTCCCTTCTTTTGATCAGACTCATTTTGACATTGATGCATAAGTCTCCGCAGCCCAGGGCTGGCTGGATGGGAGGAAATGCCACAGATCCCACGAGAGTAGAGGGATGGGGGATTAAACAGCAAAAGACACCCCGTTTTTGAAAAAGAAGTAAAAAGGAAATCAATGTTTCCTCCCTCTGCTGACAGGGTGTTTAGAGATGCAGTCACTCTTGTGTTTTCTGCAGTCTTTACTCTTCAAAAGAAGCATTTTGGGTTTGTGTTTAAACCCGTTAGTCTGCCCCCTCACCTACTGAAGTCCTGTGTGGAGGTTAAATCGATACAAATCATCACTATCATCCCCTGCGCTGTCCTCCCCCCCTCCACATCCCCTACTTCCAAGCTCTAACTTCCTTTCTTTATTTCTCGCCACTTCTATCAAGGAGAAGTGAATGGCACGCGTTTCATCTCTCCAAAGCGACGTTGGGCCTGAACCACCACAGAGGCAGGGCTGGCTAACATTGAACTGGATTGGGTAGAATGAATTCAAAGGCAAGAGGGAAAAGAAAGCAGCTGGGGGAAACATAAAGGGATGGAGCTGCAGATGGGAACTATCCTTGCCTGGGTTTCTCTGATGTTCCTTTAAACACACACACACACATACCTCCACCGCACCCATTACTATCAACCCCTCTTTCTCTCTCCCTTTCTCTCTCAAGTCATCCTTTTATTTGTCATGTTCAGAGGACAGTACCAAAGCATCTGAGGAATGGGAGGTTACAGTGTATTAAAGGAAATGTTGTTTCACAAAAATGGTCATTCCCCTTTCAGCAGGAAATACAGAGGCTGTGTAGTTACTGCACTTCAAAGCTGCCCGGAAAACTTCCCATGAAACGACTTTGATTGTCTGCATCTAAAGGGGACAAGCTGGGGAACTTCCCACTGGTGCCTCGGCAAAGCCTTTCTCACGTTGTTCTAGCTTTTCTGCTGTATAAAAAGAATAGAGTATGAACTTATAAGCTTATGTGGAAAAAATGCAGGCAGGCAAAAAACGTGTTGCTTCAAAATCACATTTGTTGATGGATAATCCACGCATTTAGAAGAAATTGAATATTGAATCTGAACATTTTAATTCTAAATCCACAAGAAGAATCTGACCTTAGACACCGATTGCTGGCATGAAAATCGAATTCCTGATTGTGCTTATTGATCCTAAACTCTTGAATCTCTCTTAGATACAGCAACACTGAAGAGGAGTCATTCGTGTTTTTTAAATGGGAAGAATTAACATTTGAGAATTAATGTCATCCTGGAATGAAGCACGTCATTCAAGTATCCGTTTATTGTCATTGAAAGTTCTTTACTGACTCATTTTGATGAAAGATAACACATGGAAGCAATGTTTTGGGAGGCAAGTAGTCTGAGGAAGCTGGTACTTGCAAATGAGTGTGGAGAGGGGGCATTAGAGAGAACCAGGGAGAAGTTGGACTGGTTGTTAGTACTGGTTGAAGTGAAGAGGCTGCAGTCGGGTGGACTGTCTCCCTGACGCACACATACATACACACACATACAACCCCACTCACAACCCCCCACCCCCCTTCGCTCCTCCAGTGGCCCTGTCGGTGTGCCAGGGCGGGTGATTACCGACGCTCTCCCCCAATTATGGGCTGATTATTCCGCCGCGCTCTAATTGACTGGGGAGATATGCAAATGGCTGTCATTTGGGATGATAAAGGATGCGGGTGCTGGATGCCCCCTGCATTATTTAGCCTCGGCTGTACGCAGCGTGAAGGATGTGGCGTGCGCTTTAATTGCTGAGGAGAGAGAGGTTAAGCTGAACGAGCAGCTGAATTAGAAATGAGGAATTTGGGCCCTTTATTTATTTCTTTAATTTTGCTCCTCATCTTCCATCTCTCTCTCTCTCTCTCTCACACACACGCATATGTACACACATTTCTCACACACTCGTGTCATTTTTTTCCAAGTTTTCTCTTGGCTGAGTGGAGAGGTGGGGGGGGTGGGTGGCAGGATGTCATGCTGGAATGCCATAAATAAAAACATTAGTGGAACCAATATGTGCAGAACAAATAGGGTGTGTGTGTGTTTGTGTTCGTGTAAGAAGAGGCTGTGAGTGGTCGGCTTTTGCATTCAAGTGTGTGAACAACCTTTGCGGACTGATGGAAACTTTCCACAGCTTAAACAATAAGTAGGCCTTTCTCGTCTACCTCGGCAGAGCTGCAGTTTAAAATGAAAGCAAATATAAGTACACACTTCCAGCCAATATAACAATGACCCAACTCAGCTGTGTGAAAGGTCGGGCTGGTGGGCGGGTGGAGTTGGAGTGTTTGGATCTTCGATTTCAATACCTGGACACACAAAGAACACCAGCTTCCATCTTTATCCTGCCACTTAAAGGATGTTGTTGGAAAAACTTTGCAGTCATCGTTGTTGCTGCAGAAAACAGTTGGGGGGCATTTAGTGAATATGGCCCACCGGCTAAGAACTCCTCGCTGCTACAGCTTGGCATATTATCAGGGGGAATCAGAGTGAAACTCAACACTAATCCCTCTGGTTTGGAGACAAGCAGCGCCAGATTTGGGAGTCTTTAACAGCTTAGGGGTAATAGGGCCTCAAACGTCCCTTTGAATGCGTCCCGCCCCATATCTCCACATTATGAGAGGCTTAAGAGCCGGGGCAGTTATCACTCAGTGAGCCCCCTATCTTACAACAAGCAATAATTGCTAATGCGTTGTAGTCACTGTTAGCATCATCACCAGATTTAGAGAGTCTATCGGAATCCTGAGTCAGGTGTCCAAGCTTCTGTTTGACCCTCACGCCTGACTTCAGGACCGCTCTTAGTTTTCTCCCCGCTCAGTGCTGCTGGTGGAAAACAGAGAGCGCTTTCTTTTCCCCTTATCGAGATGCCGCGGCATTATCAAGAGATTGTCTGGGCTTTGTGAAGTGTGCTGAAGCAGAATTGAAAAGAAAAGCAGAATTGCTTTTCAGTGCTCCTCTGCACAACTTTGGGAAGCCCTGAACAGTTTGTTCTAAGGCTGCTTTTGTTCCGGATAATAAAAACAGAGACAGAGTAAAAACATTGACTTCAACAAAGTGGCTTTCCAAATAGTGCGGAGTGTTTTTCAAATCACTAAATAGTTATTTTTAAATAACGAGCTTTTGTTTGACCACTGTCTACATGCAATTATTTCATACTTACACCGTTTCTACACTGGAGGTGTAGCATGAGCAGCACATTAGCAGAACAGCAGCCTCAGTAGATATAAAGGAAGTAGCACCACAAGCACTCAGTTTGATTTCTGCCGAAGAAATAAAGGGCTTGTTGGATCGGCCCTAAGTTTAAAATTAGGCAAGATTTAAACACCTTCAATATCTCATGATGTGTACAAGTACAAAACCATGCATGCCTCCGAGGAGAGACTGTCTGAAAGTGCACCCTGTTATCTCTATTTGTATGATTCATTGCACTGGGACCTGAAATATGGTAAAAAAGATGGTAGGCTTTTTGTCTCTGGTTCGAGTGTGGTCATTTGCAACAGATACAACTTAGTTAGTTGCTAACATTATTACCCTGAAAGGTGCTTTCACTTCATGGAGGCTACATGGCTGGTGTTCAATATCGAGCCCAAGTGCCTTCAAACCAGTAGATAAATAAACCCTGAGCTGCTTGGAGGACAATGATGTGTAATGCAGTCCAATATACTCAGACAAACAAACGTTCTCAATTCTGTGTTGCTCTGTTTATGTCCTCACTGCTGCTTTTGCATGGTCACTATGTTCCATCTCTGAGATGGGACAAACAGATAGTGTGCCACCTGTGGCTGTCTGTAATAGACTTACTGGAGGACAATTGGAAACTTGACTCGCCCAAGAGAACATGCAGCCTCCAAACTCGTGGCACAACCCAGACATTCATGGGAAGGCATGCTAGCATAATTGAGTGCCTGCTGGGTGCTCCTAAAGCCCACACAGGTTTCTTGGCGGGCCTGAGGCATGCTAAACATCTCCCCTTGGTTATCAAAGAGTACCCTTGCCTGTATTTGGAGTCTCTCTGAGTGAAATGCTCAGTGAGGAAAGGAGGCACTTGGCAAAGACCCTCAGGAGGTGGCAGGGAGTCTGTTTGAGAGCTCTTATCTCCACACATACTGGCTCATACATATACATGTCCCAGTTTGCACACAAACAGTCACATTATCTAGCAAAGACATAACCCGTTAAGGCATGTTCCCACATTCCTACACAGAATTATTAAAGCAGTGCAGGACTGTACATTAGCATGCACATTTTGATCAGCATTTTACAGTGTAGTGCTTAAATCTTCATAATTTCTATCAATCATCATCATCACCAATTATAATCATCATTTTGGTAGACACTCCAGCTGATTGACATCAAAAATAGAAATGATGATGTGGGTGTTGTGTTAAATCTCCGTCCCCTAAGTCTCTCTCTATTTCTCAGCTCTCTTCTTCTTTCTGTGCTTAATAGCACTTAGTGAAGGGAATTACAGTTGGTACTCTACATGGGGCATCGCATTAAAACCCTCTTTCACACATACACACACAAATGCGCGTTCAGCAGTCCATTTGGATTCATTTGCATGGCATTTCATTTGGATATTTCCTCAATCGACGGTTAGGGGGGGAGGATAAAAAAGCATCTTTGTGTAATAGCATTTCCTCTTAGTCTCCAGTGCTCCATAAAGATAGAAAACACAGCGGCCGGAGTCAATAAATGAGTGCAGTGCTGCCATGAGCAGACCTGTCCCTCAGGCCTACAAACGATAGCTGTTTGAGTTAATTACAGTTTACATCATCATATTTACCCCGAGAACAGAAACAGAGATTAAAACTCTCCTCTGAGCCCACAGAGGTGTTATTTCTGTATATACTGTACCACAGTGAAGTGCAGTATAATCGTCGCTATGAGTAACATTATAATTCATTTTACTCGTGACCTGCGAAAACATAGCCCCTATATGGACACTTTGGTCAAAACTTCTATACAGCACAACAGTGTTGATAGAAAAATAACAATAAAAGTGTAGGTCAGCGTCTTTTCAAGAGTGCCTTCAGACAAAACTGACCTGATTTTATATTCAACCCTTTTTCGGCTGTAATCGTTCTAAATACTGACCATGAAAACATATTTTCCTAATGCAATTCCAATGTAGGAGAACGGGGATATAATCCACAGCCTTAGTCGTTTTAAATATGAATTCTAAAGTTCAGCCGCAGCTAATGTGAGGCTTCAGCAGTAGGACTATATTGGAAAAAATTTCCCTTTTCTGTTTGCCCCGACAGTGTTTCTTTATCGGTTTTATTTAAGTTCTCAGTTGACCCAAACCATAAAAGATAAATACAGCATGTTCTCACTTATCTCTAGGAGCATCTAGTCATGCAAATATTTTCGGCTTTATTTGCCTAGGCTTTGAGATAACTATCTCAGATTTTCAGTAGCTGGAAAATTATTTTGTGCTGCCCGCAGCATTGAAAAATTGACATTTTAAATATTCAACAGCAACAGGATTGTCCAAAGACAGATATAGTCTCCATGTAAACTGCGGTTACAGCGGTTGTGATTTAGAGAAATAAGACACTGTTTTGAAATGTGTTGCTTTCAAAAAAACATGAATGTCATTTTTTTATGTTTTGAGCACAGCAAACAAATTATACACACTTTTAACTAAGACAGAAAAACAGATGTCTCATGACTTGGACAAATAAAAAAACTTTGATAACGATATTTAACTTTAAACTATTGCTGGTACCAATGCTGTTTTCCTTTGGCAGAGAGAGTTGATATTTCTTTAACAATTATCCTGTAAATGAAACATATTAATCAAATACTGATGTGAATAATTACTGTCAACTTGTAACATTGGTACTGCAAAGTGTATCTTTTGATTCGGTTTAGTTTCAAGCCTTAAGGGAGGTTGTTTTTGAGTGTTACCAGTACACTATCAGTGCTCGGTGGCTGTGTTTGGATTTTTCTTTCAGGCTCTAGTTAGCTGGCTAGCCATCTGGTGCAGAGCCTTCAGCCATACGATCCTTCTGACTGGGGCACACAGAGAGAGACAGAAAAACAGATACCCGATGTGTGTGTGTGAGAGAGAATTATGTAGCTAGTTCCTCCAGTCGCTCTCCTTTCCTGTAGCCCACAGGAAGCTGCAGTCATTGGCTCCTCCCTGTCTAGACAGAACTACTTTTGCTCTCGCACTAACACACACGCTCTATATACCAGAGCAACTTTGATTAATTCCCAGTGTGTGGTGAGAGGAGACAACATCAGCACCATGGTCAGGGGAAAAAGGCCAACCGTCTGCTGGATGTTATAGCTCCCTGCTTCACACCGATTCCTTATACCCTGTCGCGCTGTGTGAACTATGAGTGAGGGACAGGTTGGTGAGTGTGTGTGAGTGTTAGTGTGCGTGTTTGTGAAGCTTCATCTGTCCCCTCGGCCGCATCAGTGCTCAAGCATGTCTCTCTGTGACAGCCCATCAGCCTTTCACACACACACACACACACACACACACACACACACACACACACACACACACACACACACACACACACACACACACACACACACACACACACACACACACACACACACACACATAGACATACACACAAACAGAGGTGCAGTAAAGATGACAGTGCAGGCAGGCGCCAACACCAGCGGGGTGAAGGGTCACGAGCGACTGCTTCCCCAATGTTGTGTGAAATGTGTAGATGACAGTCTCGGCCCATTATGTGCGTATACGCGACTGTATGTGTGACTGTCTTGAGACGAGTGTTGGTGGGGGGGGTGGCATCTCAAAGTAACTGGTTATTATCACCTCAATATTTTTCTTATTATGACAATTACATGCTCCAGGAGCGAATTAAGCGATACAGGACGCCAAGCGGGAGTGGTTGACAGCTATTTGGAGACTCAATGCACAGAGCAATTTGCAGCCCCGAGCCAAACAAATTGGATTTGGGCCACTTTGGATCAGGGCCCCAGATTGTTGGGCGTTTGGATCGTCCGACCGCATGCCTGCCTGGCTGGTTAGCTGGCTGGCTGGCTGGCTTTGATTCTTTACACATGACTATGTAGCATAGGGTTAGCCAGGTAACACAGTGCTCCATGGCCCTTGACAAGAATTAAGTGTACATGTTGAGGAAGGTTGTGTGTGTTGATAAATGCATTATACTGTAGGTGCATCATGAATTGACTTTTTTACGGTAGTTTTTCAGCAACCATAAGTCATAACTGTGGGTTTATTGGGTATTTACAATTGACATTTTTATAGTCTGCGGGTGTTAAGCTTCCCACCCTTTCATGTTATTATTCTGCTGCCACTTTTTTGGTCTTGGGCCACACAGCTGTGCTCAAGTGTGTGTATAATCCAAATGAGCCTAACAGCCTCTAAACGAATTACTGGTACACATTTTCCCACCCCTAAACTGCCACTGGAAAAGCTGGCAACAGCACCCAATTAGGTGAAATGCAATTATTCCCATCCATTCACACAATTAGCCCGTGGGTTAACAACCTAGCCCTACGTAGGGTTAGCTCTGGGTGTTTTGGAAAAGCCATCGCCATGGTTACACCCGCTCTCTTGGTAACCCTGCTGTTTCAAATGGCATGCACCTGGGGCAGCAGGTCGGTTTGCAAATAACATTAAGCCCTATTGGTTGAGGCAGCGCGTGACATCACTCGGCTCAGAATACTGGGTGATATGATTTGCTGAGACAGGCAGTGGTACCACGGGTGAGAAAGACAGAGGGAGAGAGAGAGCGGAAAGCGAGTGCCCCATGTGTTCAGCCGAGCGAGGGTAGATAATGCCAGGCGACAGACTGGCAGGCTGGCAGAGCGGGTGGGCACTCACAGCGGCATGATGGGAAACAAAGGCTTTGTGTGTCACCGCCGAGATCGCATTAACCAAAACAAGCAGCCATGGACCGACTGCCACACTGACTGGGTTGTCTGTTCCACAGGCTAAGACATGCATGGATAGAGAGACATGGGAGGCGCCAGGCTCACTTTCTTTATATAAAAGAACATGGGGCTAGGGTAATGAGGAAAAAGTACAGTGTTTGCTACTGTTGACATTGAATTGACAGTGTGGCAGAGCTGCGTAAACTCAAAATAAATACCATATTTGTAGCCAATGCATTCAAGACACGATGGGTTAGCAGATATTTCTAGTGCTCTAATGTTGCCCATACTTATTATTTTATTTGAACTACTAGTGATTTTCTAAGGCAGAGTGAGGCTGCTATTAATGTAGCTTTTATAGTATGGCACCAAACTACACTTTATATGAAAAACAATAGGGAGTTGTATATATTTTTAAACAATTGTGACAGTGACATCTCCAAGAATCCGAAGTGTGTTTAGTGTTTGATGAGAGAGTTGAGGATTCATGATGTTTTTCGCTAGTGATGTATTGAAGCTTGAAACTAATTCAATCAAAATTATTATTTGTTCATACTTATTCTTTTAGTTTTTTAAAAATAATTATGTAATATTTAGTTTCAGTTCACCAGAATATTTTTCACTGATTGGTTTTCAGTAGATGTATAGTTTGGGTCTTGGGATTTTAAGACCTGATGAAAGCTTCATATGACATAAAGACAGACAGACACATATCATTATGGGGTGACAGTCAGGGTTGCACAGGACCCAGGTGGGACGGGTCAACAGGCCTGACGGAGCAGGCAGGATCAGCTGGTATACACCCGCAGCACCAGCCAGGAAACAGGGGTCACTTACAGGTGACTTCCCCTTCTTCAGCTACAGCTGGGACACAGCCGCTCGCCTCTACATGTGTGTGTCTGTCTAAATGTGTGTGATGTGTAGTTAAGGGTCAGCCATCACATTGCATCACATCTGGTCTTCTCTTTACCTCCACCAATCTTATATCTATCATTGCTGTCTTAGTACTTTGGGGCTACACACTTTAATACTTTATTCAGTATTCTGTCAGCAGTATTAGAGGGGATTCCCTGGAATCAATTCTGGATGGGGAGTACCTACTAAATACACACACACACACACACACACACACACACACACACACACACACACACACACACACACACACACACACACACACACACACACACACACACACACAAAGTGCTGTGCTCACCACAGGGAATGAAAAGTGTAATATGAACTCACCCTTGGTCTGGATGAAAGCCCACTACAATTCATTTTAGCCACAGCAGCCACTGTAAAGTAGTTTCTTTTTATGTAGGTAATGTTTTTGCTCCTCTGCCATATTAAGCACTGCCTCTGACTGCAGATACTTTATCTCAGTGATTAAAGTAAGAAAGTAATGGAAGTATTGTGTGTTTTTGCCTCATGTGTTTCCCTTGTTCTTTTTTCTTCTTATTTTCAAGCAATTCTTTCACATTATGATCCCGTCCTTCAGCCAGTCATATGTCAACCATGCGTAAATAGTTGAAATAGTGCTGATCTATCATGACATTATATGAGCTCACGTTCAAATTTGCCACCTGCTGCATGTCACAACATATCAAATGCTTGGGTGGGCTTCAGAGACACTCACTGTGCGTCCTGTTTTCTGTTCCAGGATCTGTCCGGCTCCATTGATGACCTCCCCACTGGGACGGAGGGGGGTCTGGGTTCCGCTGTCAGCGTGGCCGGCTCCTCCAGCAGCAGCACCAGCAGCCAAGGGGAGCAGGGAGGGGCCGGCAACCAGGGACAGTCCCCCTTCTCCCCTCACGCCTCCCCCCACCTCGCCAGCCAGAGGAGCGGGCCCTCTCCATCCCCTGTGGGCTCCCCCGCAGGCTCCACTCAGTCCCAGCACTCGCGCTCCGGCTCCGGGCCCATCTCTCCTGCCAGCGGACCCCCAGCCAACACCTCTGCACCAGGTACGCTTTCCATTAGGGCCTCTACAAGTATGTTCACCTGCATCTCCATAAACTGATTTTATCTTGATGGAAGATACAACTTGTAGCATGATAACTTCATTAGTGACATCCCCACAAACAAACAAGACTATAACTGTCAAGAGGAACACACACTGCACCGCATTTTACATTGTCTACCACAGTGTTAGGTTCCCTGGGAAATTTGCAAAATTGCTTTACAGCTTAAAGGGGAAATTGCTTTGTGCCACCAAACAAGAGTCTGCTGTTTGAAATCAACTGAGAAAACAATCACAAACATTCCCCCAGTCAGTGACGTCTAATGAAGTGTATTGCCTTTGACAGAGAAATAAAGCAGCTGCTGTGACATCACTAAAAGGGGCGGGGACAGAAGTTTCAGTTTCCAGCGATTCAGTTATGATGTGCTTTTTGAAATCTTGAATGCAGTACCGTTAGTAAATGTGTTGCTGCTGTAAGCATTTCACAGTTTTCACACCTATAATTCAGCTTGACCTTTCCATATATTTTTGCTATTAAAAGCCCTAAGCCGGATTTCATTTGTTTTTAAATATGTGCATTTAAAGAGGATTTTTAAAAAGGTCATGTAGAAAAATGACCCTGATGCAGAATAGGTATTCACGTTTCAACAAATAACAACATGGTGTGTTTTGCATTGCAAGAGTAGATTTCAGGAAAAAAGGTTTTAATAACGAAACAGGCTAAATAAATCAGCCCTGAATAAACAGGAGGTGTTTCTGTCTTTTTAATCTAGATTTCCTATTACTACCCATAATAATATTGTCCATGTAAATCTACATACTGATGGCATATTAACAAACCCTGGAGTGCAGTGGCTGATAGCTCCATGGTGATTGGACTTTATTTTTAAAGCGCTTTTTCCAGTCTTTGCAACCTCTTAATTGCGCATCACTTGGAAATGCTACCTCACAAAAGATGTTACTCTAATGATATTACAGCTTGAACATGCCCATACATTACTGCAAATATCCATGTTGAAAAGTATACATTTGCGGCAAGAGCACAGAAGGCAGTACAATGGGGAAAAAACATAGGAACACTGAGGAAAAAAACTTGACCATGAGATACAGATCCTAAACAACAATTCCTCCATTTCAGGCTAGGAATCTAAACATAGCAGAAATAATTGGGTTTTAAGATTATTATTTTTTTATTTGGAGTCTCATTTAGACGGAATGATCCAGTTTTGTGCCAAGTGTATTGATACAACCTTATTTAAATGTATCCAAAAAGCACAGGAGCACAGAGGAGTTATTTGCTTGGCAGCACAGTTAGGGTGCATTTCACTGTTTTGCAGGTTCTTTGGGAATCACACGTTTTCTTTTTGTATTATGTGTTCAGGTTTAGATGTTGCAAACATTGTGAAATCGTTTTATTTGTATTCGCCCCTCCGACTTTGCTTGGGTGTTAGGCAAGCACAGTTTAACCTCTTTTTAGAGCTGTGCAGATGACCTAAAGCATAAAGGTGACACCACACTGGTTTAATAGCTTCTCTTTTTTCTCATCTCCAACTCACCATATAATCCTTCCAGATCAATTTTCATTCTGCCAGTTTGGACAGAGGATGAAGCTGAGTGCACACTGCACCAGACAAATAATATCAATCCAGCATGTCTAGTCTTTGATGTCTCTGGCCCATTTGAAATCCTAATTCAGACCGCTGAAGAATATTAGAGCTTAGTGCGGAGCTCATTTTCCTCACACAGTTTTTGTCCTTGCATAGAAAGGATTTGTTACGTCTTTGATCGCGATGTTGTAGAAACACGTCTGTTCATTGCAGGGGAATTTTGATAGAGTCAATCTCCCCTGTGGCTCGCACAAGTATTTCCAACATTTACTAATATTTCCTCTCCAGTCTGAGTGCTAATGAATTGAGACTGACTGGTAGTGGAGGAGCTCCTATCTGATTCTGAGTCTTATCTAAGATATGGCAGGCCAAACAAGACACCAACAGGATTATCAGACAATGCACGGTGTGTCTGTCTGTCTCCTGAGGCCACAGTGCAGCGCATAACCATTTAGATAAACACTGAGCATTATAAAGCAGTGTGGATTTGATTTGCCTCAGAGAGGCCTGTGAATGTGTGTGTGTGTCTTCACCTGGCCTCCCGTCATCCCTCCACCTCTCTGCCCGACTGCGTGGCCGACCGGCGCATCAGCATGTCTCAGGCCTGTCAGTCACTCTGACAAGGCGGGGCAAAGTGTCTTGAGTGAGATCCCGATGCCAGCTCCTCCCCCGCACCTCCTCGAAGCCGCTTACCAGAGTGATTGACGCTAATGAAAAACTGGGACAGTGGTTTTTTCAGGCGCCCGTGCCAAGAATCATGACGAGAACCCGGGATGAGGCGGCGAAGACGGGAAGCGAAACTGATCGCTGGGACGTGATTAATAAGAAAATATTAAAAAATATTCCCCATGCCAAGTAAATGGTGATAAAGCGTGGAGCAGTGAGTAACATCTGGCATGTTTTAGCGGCTGTACTACAATCAGTTTGAATTAGATCAAGGAGCAGCCAGCCTCAGAGAGACACAGGAGAACTAATGTGGTTAGCACACATCTGATTACCAACGCTCCACTTTCTAACACTTCATCACAAGTTAGGACACTTTGGCTAATGTTGTCGTTTTAGTTTCTTACAAGTCAGCGAGGGAGGGGAGGGGGCAAGAGAGCAAGCAACAAACAGCACTGTGTATTTGTGTGTTGTTGTTTTTTTATCGTCAGTACTCCCACTTGTGTTACTTACGAAGCCATAAAAAACCTTCTTCATTATTCAAACCAGCCGTGTGAACAACAGTGTCCTACTAATAAACAAAACAGTATTAGGCTAATTAATAAGCGTGAAAAAAACAGTTTTTATCTGCCTTAGTATGGCTCCAATCAAGGAAAAGTCACAACAACATATCTTGTGGCTGAAATGCATTCTGGGTGTGCAGGTCCCTCTATAATGCATTCTGTGGCTCCACTCACATCAAAATCTATTGTTTACTTTTATGTTTTAAACTACAATATAGGTGTGTTGTAGTCCCATGGTCATATTTCGAATTTCTTGGGGCAATTGCACACAAAGAAGGTTTGTTAGTCTTTAAAAAAACTAAAACAGTAGTATTTACCACCTGCATTAGTAATGTCTACCATAATAACTATGCAAAAGGTGTGTATGGGTAAAGGGTATAAAGAAATTACTTCAAGAAAAATATTGCTATACCAACCTTTATAGATCCAGTCAATTTATATTTGCCTATATTTGTGTGTGTGTGTGTTTACACTGTACAGTATATGTGTGTGTGTGTGTGTGTGTGTGTGTTTGCGTGTTATTCTGTCACTGTTCAGCCTCAGTCACAGGAGTGATGGGACATGTCACACGGCTGAGCACTCGCGGGACACACGTTACCCTTGACAGCGGTCGGAGGAGAGCAATTTCATCATGTCATCCTTTCACCTGGCTGTCACACACACAAAAACACACAGGAGGCATACATAACAGCGCAACAGCACACAACCCCATGAACCGTTTTTGTCATGGTTTCAAGAGAAACATATATGGCCATATAAATAAATCACTTAAGCCTATATGTGCTCGCTTATTTGGATGAGTGACAGTGTTGTCTGTACGTGTGTGATTGTGTACGTGTGTGTGAGAGAGAGAGAGCCATGCAGAGAGAGAGAGAGTGACAGATTGCCAGCCTATCATACACCCATATACTTGCACAAATCTATCTTGTCGGAGCTCCACGGCACGACTGTGATTCCCTCGTCCCCTCACTTCTCCGGTTCCTTCTCCTTCCTCGCTCTCTTTCTCTCTTTCTTTCTCTCTCTCCCCGTCTCTCCATGAAGCAAATCCAATACACTGTAACATTATCCGGGCCTCGCCTTGCTATTTGGATTCTCTCCCGGAGCCAAAAAGGCTCACACAGGGCCAAATTGATTTTCCTGTTGCGCTAGATTTGTGACAGTCGAGCAGAAATCACATTGCTCAACTGCCAACCTCCTCCTTTTGCTCCTCCACCTCATACACACACACACAAACACACCACATCCTTCCTCCCAGTGTCTCTGAAGCAATTCAGAGTGTTCTCAGAATATTTTTCTCTTTCCATGAGACATCGGGGATGGGGCGAGCATACATTCGTCTTTCATCTGGATGGATGTGCGGCTGAATGCGGCGTCGGAGCTTCCATCACTGACTGCAAGCTTTTAGGGGGGGGGGGGGGAGTCATCCAGTCAAAGTGCAGAACACAAGGCCCTGAAAAACTTTGGTGCAAAAGTTAGTGTCAGTTGCTGCAGCCACGAAAACGAGTCAAATACGCTTGGTTTCTTAAAACTCTGCATTTCCCGGATATTTCTAAACGTTGTTGTGTACAGTATGTTGTGCAGTTTTGAGTGTGTGTACGTGGGCTTGATCGATGTTCGAAGTTGTTGCCAGGTCAGTATACTGTGACCTCCTGTCAGCCTTTGTGTGTCTGTCACTTTCCCCCTGAAACAAGAAGAAGCCATATCTACTCCCACACTGAACTTGATGCATACTGAATGAAACTTCACAAACAGAAACTCATAGGCGGCGCGTGAAGCTCAGGTTTGGGAAGGCTAAATAACTTGTTTTTTACCTGACGCTGCCCGCCTCCGGCGTCTATAGAAAAGAGATCAACTCAGTGAAAGCAACACCTGCTGACCGATCAGAGCTCAGTGTGCGGAGTTTAAAGCCATCAAGTCATATTACAGGATAAAGGAAATACAGTTTAAACTGCCGTATGCAGAGAAGACGCCGACGTGTCACTTATCATTCATATCACATCCTCAATCAGATCATCGATCATATAATATCATAATATATCATGTATTTCCTTATCTGAGTCAGCTTCTCGAGCCCTATCTGGCCGTGCAACACTTACATTGTCACATAGGCCTCTATACTGTATCCAGAAGTATTATTTTAAGCAACACATTAAGTTGACGAATCACTCAAATGTAATTAAAGTCAGATCCACTCGTGTCTTAGGTGGGGCAGTGATATCATAAACCTGTTGTACGCTTTCAAACACTCGGTAGTTTATTATTTTTTTTAACCAGTTGTTATATATTCTCCTTGCAGGTGCAACTACTGTATGTGGCTTGTATCCTGGATTATATGTTTAAATCATGGATGTTTAATTTTTGTCTAATATTAGTTTACTTTTCATTAATGAAGTATGACGCTGCGCTGTCAGTACACTTGTCCCTGTTTATGATTGGTCAAATGTTGCTAACCCCGCCCCTTTCACGTGAACGCGCTCTCAGCTGGAGAGAGAAAGCCTGGCTTGATTTACAGAGTTGATAACCAGCGTCGTAGGACCGCTTAGCGAGATCTCGTTTGTTAGGGTTAGTTAACTCAAACATATCCAGGGTCTGTTGAACTGGCTTCGTAGTACAGGGCACAGGTGGCTGCATAGCAGCGCTAATGTCAAAGACACAAACATTATACATTGTATTTTTATTTTACCAGGATGCGACAAAAATATTTGGGAAGGCTTAGTGGCGGGTACAGTACCCGCCGCCCCTGGTTGTCATCACTATTGCTGATAGGATTGGGCTTCTTAGGCCAAGAGATCCAGACACAAGATAAACCCTTCTTCGATCCAAAGGTAGTGTTGTTCCATATCACCTTTAGTTGTTCAGTTGGGTGAAGATCCTATATAGTAGCATCCTGAAGGCCGTTACTAGGAAATACTAATCCGTGTATTTATGCCCCGTTATCAGATCTCCTTCATATTTGGTGGTATTTATATTTTTCTTGTGTGCCTGGGTTTATTCATTTGTGCCTGTTCGCCTGCCTGGCTTTGAAGGCCAAACTACCTACTGACACAGAGCACATCCTCACTGCCCAGATCGCTCTGTCTGCCACAGAAAATCACAAATACTCATCTCTCCTTCCTCTCTCTCCACCAAAGTCCTCCGAGGTCCAGTTAACTCTCACTCGCCCCCTCTCTCTCTTCACCCCTCCAAGTTTTTATTTTCTTCTAAAGAGGTGATTGGAGCTTGCAGGCGAGCGCTCGGGAGAGTTTAATCTGTATATCTGCATTCGCTTCAAGTGCTTCCAGGGCCTGGAAAAGGGCAGAGAGGTCAGGGCGAGTGGAGGAGGGAGGGATAGATAGAGGGTGGGAGACGGAAAGGGTGAGAAGGCCAGGCCTGTCCAGTCTGTTAGCTTAAGGGTCCTTCCCAATGAATCTCTTTAATGAATCTCCTCCAACCCGCTTACACCCGCTCTTGTCCTTTACATCATCCCCCAGCCTAGCCTCTGGTTTGCATTTAGCTTTTCCTTTCCAGAAAGTATATTTTCTATCTCTAATTATGGTAATGTGAAACACAGATGGAAAAAAACAAAAAATTGGTGCTGCGTTTTTTCCTATGGTTTTTTCCCACTCTGAGATCAAAGGTCAAACACGGACGCCTGGAAGCAATCAGAGTGACCATTTAAAAAAATAAGTAATGTCGACTTCCCCGACGTGAAAGAGAAACAATTTTAATGGCTGCAAAATACCGGACCAGGGAAGACGCCGCAGGGATGTTCAACCAAAACTTGTACTTTTCCTCTCTTAGTAGTGGAAGTTATTACAAGAAAGCAGTGAAAGAGGGTGGGGGGGGTTAGCTTTTATGCAAGTGTGTTTTGCGGTGTGTAGCCGGGCGAGTATTCTAGTCACACCACTCCCTAAGAGGCTTCACGGTGGGAACACTGCCTCTGGCTGTCCCTGTCCCTCTCTTTCTCTCATTATTTTTATCGTGCTGGCTTTCTCTTCTGTTCCCTCTTGTGTCTCACGTTCCCTCATCCCAACCCTTTCCTCCCCATCTCTGTTTGTCTCTGTTGCTTTCCTCGCTCAGAGCGTTGCTGTGGTACAGGCCTCCCACGAGGAACAAGGCTGAATTTTCCATCCCTCTTATTTCTCCACATCCCTCCTCCAGCTCTCTTTTCTCCACTTTTGTTCCCCCTTCTTCCTCCCCATCCACACATCAACCCTCCTACCCGCACCTCCCCAACTCTCTCCCCAACTCCCACATGCCTTGTCTCTCCTCCCTCCGATGGCTGCTTGTGTTTGGAGTAAAACAGCAAAAAGCCCCCCTCGCAGACATTACATTCACAAAGCACACCGTCCGCCAAAACAGCGGGGAAAAAAGAAGAATATGCCGGCTTGCTGCGTTAGCCATTTAGAGAAATCCCATTCTAACTCTGTCCGACTGGAAAACCGGAGCACAGAGCACCATTATTTTCCCTCCCCAACTCCTATTTTCTTGCTTTCTCTCACTCCAGCGCTCTCTCGCCCGCTCGCAGTTTTTTAGCTTAAGCTGCAGTTTTCGTTTACTTACAGTTGCTACTCAGCATTGGAAGTAATGAGGATCTTGGGAGAGCGCTTGTTTTGTGAGCCAGCGCAGGCCTGGGCTCCTTCCCTACAGGGAGAGTTAACTGGCATTAGCCCCCGGCTTGGAGAGGCATTGACTCGCACCCATTGAGAACTAAACCGCCATTATTGGAGCACGCTGTTTATCTGCCTCTTTCCCCAAAGACAGGACAAGTGGGGGGATATTACCTCAGTGTGTGTGTGTGTGTGTGTGTGTGTGTGTGTGTGTGTGTGTGTGTGTGTGTGTGTGTGTGTGTGTGTGTGTGTGTGTGTGTGTGTGTGTGTGTGTGTGTGTGTGTGTGTGTGTGTGTGTGTGTGTGTGTGTGTGTGTGTGTGTGTGTGTGTGTGCGCGTGTGCGTGCATTTACAGCCTAAGGGTTGTATTAGGAGATGTTGCTGAAGCAGCCATTTCTCTGAACTTACACACCGGTCTATTAGTGCTCACCGCCTTTACCCCACTTTAGCAAAAACGGCCCCTGCTGCTCCAAGGAGTCCGTATTTGTGAGAAACTATTAGGGTCCGTGTGTGTGTCGGTGTGCGTGTGTGTGTAGGCAGGCAGGCAGGCAGGCAGGCAGGCAGAGGCATCGCTAAATGTCATGCACTGTATACATATATCTGTACACCCTTGCATGCATACATGTACACACATGCCTGCTAACGCTAACGCACACCTGCACCTTCCTTTCAACAGCAATTAATAAAAGCCTTTTCATTGACTCTCCGGACTTTTCGTCCTTGGCATTACTCATACCCACACACACACACACACACACACACACACACACACACACACACACACACACACACACACACACACACACACACACACACACTAACACAAACACGCATTAAATCCATTGCTTAATATTACCAGGGCCCAGAAACAAAACAGAATACGACCACAAGTACTCTCCCTCGGCTTTGAACTTCCCCTGCATTTGCGTTTGAAACCCTGATGAAAAAAGCTTCAAAGACCACACTCCCTCTCTTCAAAGGAGAATCAGGGTTGCCTCGGCAGCCCTCGCAGAAAATAAATTTAAAATGTGTATTGGGTTTTTAGTGAGGAGCATTATCTCCAAAAATGCAATGAACTCCCATTACTTTGGCCCCCTGCCTTGTATCATGAGCAAAGAGTATAAAATGGATCGGCCCCTAAGTGCCTTTTTTACAAAGAGAAAATTGCAGTTATTTAACTTTTCAGCACAAATGTAAAAGAGCATTTTCGTTGAAGATATCTTCACTTTGCTCTAGTTCTTCATCGAGCAGGTCCCTTTTCTAATCAGATCTATTCTACTCTAAAGCCTAGTTGTCTCTGACACTAACATTTACACAGGTGCACTTTCATTTTTTGTTTTAGACCTGCTATCAAAATTCACTCTTTCAGGATAAAGTTAAGTTTAATTACAATTTATAAAAAATAAAGGCAACTTAATTCTTAACACATATTCCCATAAATGTGTATGGATGTGATTGGCAGGGATTATTTTCACCATTTTAACATGTGTGTATTTGTGTATGTTTATACGTGTGTTTGCTCAGCTGGGTGCTTGTAGAGGTGTAAATTGCCAGTAAGGACTGTGGATAAAGATGAAGGCTGAGGGACAACAGAGATATCGCCATGATGTCACTGATGACCATGTGCTAATTGTGTTATAAAGCACCTATGGGAACACTAGCACTATAAGGAATAAACACATTAAGAGATCTTAACACTGGAATGAAAACACATTCAAGCACTTACAAGTTAAAACATGCATAGTAAAAGTAAAGAAAAAAGTAAAAAACTGTCGAAAAGATACAAGAATAATCACAAATACTTCAACACAGTCCCTTTAAACAGTTAAAAAAACACTGCAACATAACAATAGCTAAACATTAAAACTATTAAATCATATGCATCAATGAAAAATAATTATTGTTTTCCCAGAATTGTACATTTCATCTTTTGAATTGACAAAAGAATACTGTGCTGTTCACATATAGCACTTAGTTACAGCCAGACTTACTTACAGAAGCATACCAATGGATCAAAACACATTTAAATCCCCCTCATGCACAGCAGCCAAAAGAAGATTACCAGAACAGTGAAAGTCTTTTCTTACCATTTTATTTGTTTTACATTCTCATTCATAGCTAGCAAAGACAGGGAAAGATATACAGTCGGCTCCTGCTGACATTTAGCTCTCCTCGCTTTCTCCCAGCAGCACGTGGAGGAGAACTGCACGTCAAAGATTCAGAGTATGAATTATTAATGGTACAGATTAAACGTGCCAGGACTCACTGTGGAAGCCTGTTTGTTTTATTTGGACGTAATTAT
Organism: Notothenia coriiceps; assembly: GCF_000735185.1. Classification (NCBI taxonomy): domain Eukaryota; kingdom Metazoa; phylum Chordata; class Actinopteri; order Perciformes; family Nototheniidae; genus Notothenia; species Notothenia coriiceps. The sequence continues at coordinate 47,437 of NW_011333290.1, read as the reverse complement.
TTAATGGCACCTTGTTAAAAAGGATAGTGAAGAGAGGAGAAAGGAAAAGAGGAGAAAATGTGGGATGAAGCTTTGTTTGGACAGTAATTGGTGGTGAAATAATTACGAAGTGCTGTGAGCGTTCACTGCACAGACCGAGGTGCAGAGGTGAGGCGTCGTCCGACTCAACTCTTCTTTCACTATTTTCTCATTTGTTTTTCAATTCTCTTTCTTGACAAAGAGATCTGTTTCTTGTCATCCTTTTTTTACCTCTTCGTCCCCTCTCTCACACACACACATGCACAAACGCACCATTGCATGTCTTTGCATTAATGTCAACCCTGGTGACAATTTACATGGGCATGTGGAGAGAGTAGTGGAGCATGGAGGGCAGTGTTCCCTATTTGTACCTTCATAGTGACACACACACCACACACACACACACACACACACACACACACACACACACACACACACACACACACACACACATATACTGTACAGTGTAAGCTGCTGCCACCACCACTCTGCCATCCAAACAAACAGAGTCTGACAGCGTATCTGGTGCCTGGCATGCATCCCTGCACACACACACAAACACACACACAAACACACAAAGGCCAGACGTTATTGTAGGGTCCACTTCCATCGTTTAAAGGTTCAGTAAACTCATGCTACAATACTTCATCCTCACTAACCAGCCGCCCATCTAAACTCGTGCCGCATCTAAATCTGTACCTCTACAAGGGGCCATGACCCTTTATAAGAGGCTCTTCCACATAAACATATATACAATACAATTAAGTGGTAATATAAACAGTACAAATAATACACACAAACTTACCAGTGGAAAGTAACTAAGTAAATGTATTAGTCACAAAGAGAGGTACAGGAAAACATTCCTGCCTTCTCCAATAACACTTTTCAACACCTCACCTCTGGCCGGCAGAGAACTCACTGTTCCATAGTTTGAGTTTCGCCATTCTTATAAAAGACCTGTAGTATTTTGGATCCTGTTGTATTTTTGACTTTTTATTTTAACTATCCAGAATATTTTACATTATTTTGTTTCTATTTGATATAATATTTTTCATTTTTTCATTTTATTTTTAATTGCTAATTCTCTTTTCCACTTTTTAAAGTATTTAAAGTATTGTGTTATAAAGTTTGAACAGGCTTCTGCTTCTGTGACGAAAGAATTTCCCAAATTGGGATCTATAAAGTATCTATCTATCTATCTACCTATCACTGTACGATTGGTATTATTGTAGGCACTTGTTCTTGATTATTTCCACTATCATATTTTATACAAATAATGCGCTGCATCTCCGGGGAAACCACTATTATTTTTAAGTTAATGTCGTGGTAGGTCAACTAAATAATAATTACAGAGCCAGGGCACAGGGAAAAAAGAAAAATCTCAGAAATTCTCCACGATTAAAGTCACACATTAAGAGAAATAATACACTGGATGAAATGCAACGTCAACAAATAAAGTAGTTAAAACTTGACCCCACTTGACCAAGTTCAATGCTTAACTGCTTAAAAGTTAACAAATCACTAATGATTACCCAATCATACTAAAAGAAATATCATAATAAACATTCAAAGAGCGAAATGAGGAAATAAAATGTCTTTCTTTAACAGTTTCTTCCACCTTTTTACTTGTAATGAAGTATATTTAGCTACTTGTATTCATATAAAGCAGTGTTCGTTTCACCACTGGTACACACAGAAGCACATAGTTAAGAATTATTGTTTTTATCTAAGGGTTTCTTCAGGGTTTGCACTCTGACGTTTCCCTTTCCTTCCACCACATGATGACAGACTAATCGAATATTCCCTCTTTGAAGCAGCGCCGCTGGATCTATTTATGAGTCAGGCAGGGGGTCTGTGTGTGTGTGTGTGTGTGTGTGTGTGTGTGTGTGTGTGTGTGTGTGTGTGTGTGTGTGTT
>NW_011333290.1:0-44866 GCF_000735185.1 Notothenia coriiceps | reverse complement strand
AACACATTTGAAAAGTGGGGGGGACACAAACGAGATTTTTGAAAAGTGGGGGGGACATGTCCCCCCTGTCCCCAGTGGAAATTACGCCCATGCTTACTACACACTACAACATTAGTATATGTTATACTGGACTTTTACCACTGCTGCTGATTTTTCACAGACTTGTATTATACCTGTATTATTATTATTTTATTGTACTTTTTATTTCTTATATTATGTACTTATTTATGTTATCTCATGGGTGCCTTGTAAATATTAGTGCTCTTAAAACTTCAGATAAGTTCACAGCTATTGATAATGCCAAAACGGATAACTACAAATAAAAAAGCAAACAGCACATTTCTTCCCATCCTTAATACGCTTTTAGGACTCGGTATTAGACTGCAGTATCACTTGCTGGGATGGATAGTTTTTTTTTTTTTGCAGCGTCTTCTTTTGCCTGAGGCTTTAACATCCTCTCTCAGCCACCTCAGCACCTTCCCGGCAGGGCGTCTGAGCCTAAGCAGGGCCAGGGTGAGCCTTGGGGCTACAGAGCTCCACACACTCAATTTCCTCCAAAAAAACTCCTGTCCCTCCCCCAGGCGTTGGCTTTTTTGGCTGAATTACACCGCCGCCCCAGCAAGGCACCAAGGCTTAAAAGTGCTGTATGAAGCATGGTCATTACCAGCGAGTGCTTAACCCCTCGAGGGAGGGGGGGGGGCACTGCAATGGGTGAGAGAGAAAGCCAGCAGAACTGACACACACTCCAAATCTCTTTCCTGTAATGGTCTGATATCCTCCTCCCCCTGTCCACTGTTCTCAACATGCTGGCTCTGCACCGTGTCCATGTGCAAGTCTTACAAACAGCTGGTGGAGTTATGTGAGTAAAATGGGCATATCCTCCTGCAATCATCATCATAACTGTGTTGGGTTTATGTAGTTGGTTACACAAGCTACAACCGTTTGCCGCTGATACAAGATCCTTGCTGCAACCTTCCTTACACAACATCACACATATTTGATGTTCTCTGATGAGCTGTGTCACACACCACACAAGTAACTTAAGAGGTTGAGTTCTTGTAGAACAGGCGGACAGGCCAAGAAAAACAGTCAGAGAAGAGTTCAGAAACTTGGAGTGCGTTTCTGTGTTGGCTAATGGCTGGTTCATTTGTTAGAGCGCGAGGGAGAGGGAAGGGAAGCAGATGGAGCTGTCAGGAAAAGAACAATGACCAGCAGCTATCTGCCCTCTTCACCCCAAACAGACCCTTCAAGATCCGGGACACCAGCTATGTCCCCTTTTGAATACTTTCCAGTACTGAATGTTTTCATATTTCTGCTGATGGGTGTCCCTTTGTGGATCAAAGATGTCTGAATGAGGTCATTGCTAAGGCAGTGTTCAGAAAGGCAATAGCACTGCATATCAAAAACCAAAGTTTTTTCATTAGTTTCTGTGAGATAACGCAAGAAACACGGAGTGGTCTAGCCCAAAAATGTAACTTGAGCCCAAAGGCAGTGCTACGTCATCCAACAAAGCCATATCCTGGCAAATAGTACAAATTAAATGATGGGGATGTCAAAATGTAAGAAGCAAATCTTAGTATGATGGAAAACAAACAACACCTCTCGACAGTTCCAACAAAAGCTGGACATTGTATGAAACTACTCGTTATTTATTGCAGGGCTATTGTATTAAACAACAGTATAACCTAATAAACTGGGAAATATTCATACAGCTTGAATGAAGAGGATATTTTTTATTGCCTGCCATTTGTGTTTGTTTTGTTGTTGATACTATGCGAGGATACAAAACTAGCCATTCAAGAAAAACCTCTTTTAGATAGGAGCTGCGCTGCTGTCTGAGAATATCCTCGAGTACAAACTCAGGACAGATGCAGGTCAGTTCCAAGTGCATTACATTTGAATGAGGGTATACATACATCAGTATAAATATACTGTACAGTATGTGTCTGTGATGAGAAGACAAGCGAGCCTGAGCTGTTCTTTCCATTCCTGATGGGAACATCTCTCCTGTCATCCGAGTGAGATTTCACGCTCATCTGCCTCCAGAGCCTCTTCCAGGCTATTCGCCTCGCTGTCGCTCTCTGCTTACTTTACTTCTCTTTTTCTGTCTGCTTACTGGGCTGTCGGCCCAGCAAAATTCACATTAAGAGATAAGGGTGGGTGGAGAGGGGAGACCAAATACCAAATGCATTAGGGTTATTAATCAACATTAACAAATGCGAGGGAGAGGACGCAATTTTGGGGAAACACTACGGATGGGCGCATTCATCAAGGTGACACTTTAAAGCAAACATTAACCAAAAAAAATGTTTCGTCTAGGGTGCCGCCAAAGGCAAAAACAAAGTACAACAGCAGATGTCAACGTTTGTTGGATGGCCAGGAGTCATATATTGAGGAAAAGCAGAGGAACAATCCACAGTCTTTACCCATCTTTCTGGGAATCAGTGTTTATTTTTTGCCTTTTTTTGAGTATGAGAAAAAGCTTATACAAATGGTTGATTTGTCTGATTCACCAAATGTCTCCTCAAAACAGGCCTGGAGTATAAACTGTAGTACAATTAGCCAACAGAGACAGGAATGATATTCACAGATTGATCAAGTTATAGACCTTATCATTTTAAAATGAGTTGACAGTATCTTGCAACACATTATTATATTTTTAAACCTTTTAAGTTAGGTTGCCCTACGTATTAAAATATGAAGCATTAGGTTTCAACACTGTGAACCCGTAAATTAATTAATGTTTGATTTCTTGTGTTTGTATTTTGTAGCGTAGAGTTTCCCCCTTTGTGTGTAAGATAAAAAAATAAGCTTTTCAGTCATCTTGTTGTAAATACACAACAGACAAAATATCCAAAATAACTGGAGAACTTAAATTCGCCAAAAATACTAAATGGCTAATTTAAAGAAATATCAACAATTATACCATGTATGGATAGGAATAGGATGATGACAAAACATTTCTGTTTGGACATCATCAGTGGACGAATGCAATTAGATAAATAAACCCAAGTTCTTCACTTACTAGTACTATACCATTTTTGGATACTTCTGTACATTTGAGCATTTCCATTTTATGCCACTTTAACTTACAATAGACCACATTTTGGAGGGAAAAGTGTATTTTTTACTCCACTACATTTATTTAATATCTTAGTTACTGGTTACTTTCCAGATTTAGATTAAACATCCTAAATTAACTAATAAATGATGACGTATTTTTATAGACATGGCTACCCAGCAGTATATCTTGTTGAAAAAATTATCCTCACCAATACCAGCTACAATAAAGTTATGAACAAATTAATGCATACAAAATTATCATCTGATAATAAACATTACTTTGAAATGTGCCATTTTGCATGATGAATGTTATTTATAAAATGTTTTGTACTTATACTCTCGTACTTTGTATTAAAGTTAGTATTTTACATTATGGTAAAACTACTTCTACTTTAGTAAAAGATCTTGGTTTTTCTTTGGTCCACCGGATATTATTATTCCGTGGATAAACCTCACGACCCCTGTCATTTTGGAGCTCCCTCATAATGTTATCATGAGGAGGGCCAAGAGGTCTGTCCAGAGTTCAAGTGCATCATGAATATTCAGAGTCTCATCCTCAGAAAGATGTGTTTTAATGCCTGCAGTGAGACCTACCCCAGGAGGAGACCATATACGAATGTCTGTGTGAGACAGTCTTAGAAAGATAAAGATAGACACCGAAAGAGAGGATAGATATGTCTTTTAAAATGAATCTTTTTGTATTGCTCATTAGCAAAGTCTCTTTGAAAACCAATGACACCGATGTCAAGGCCCAATGTGACTGCGAAACGAGGGCCAACCGTCATGAACAAAGACAAATGTGGCTTTCCCATCTGAGGCCAGGCTCCTTGGTATTAGGTGGTATTCATCAGTCCAAAAAGACTAGGCAGAAAGCAGAAGCTGTTCCACAAAAGTGCTGTCAGGTAAAAGTCAACAGAGAAAGTCCACACAGGGCCTGTTAGTGGTTTTCATGAGTAATAATTCATCGTGAAATTTGAAAGGATCCATAGCGTGTGGAAAATCAAATTCCATCTCTTTTGGTTTTGAATAGTCTTTATCTGGCTTTAAGTTACAGTACATATTCGTTTTCTTTCAAAGAGTGACAGGAGTTTCTTTGTGTTATTTCAATAAGCTTGGCTCCAAGGACTCAATTTCTGATTAGAGCCTCGAGATAATGTCCCCACTCTTGCCCTAAAGGAATTAACTGAAATATGTATGACTTTTTGGTCAAATTACAAACTTAGACTCCTTCATAGCCTTTGTGTCTTCAACAGGTTATTGACGCAGGTGCTTACACTGTACTAAACACAATATAGCACATTATTGGTAAAGTGCAGCCATACATGGCATTTGTAGAAGAGGAGAAGAACATTTCAAACTAGTGCTGAAAACGTCCCATTCAGAATTGTTGTAATGCTGAGGAAAAATGTGTAATACAGTCATATAGCCAGAAAATGAATGTGTTTCTCGAAATAAAAAATAAATCCCATTTGCTATTATTTCCTAAAAATACTGTATGATTAAGTGTCAAGGCCTCTTCACCCCTTCATATTGATTTCAATGGAATTTCAAAGATAGGTGAATTTGCAAACTGTGTAAATTATATCTTCATGAATTCCTAGAGTTATTGACCAAAAGGTGATTATCACTTAGGTGAACGAATGGCTATGGAGTCTAAAATGGAGGGAAACTCTTGTAGATTATAATCTGTGTTGAACCCCCTCCTCGTATTAAACCATCCTCTACTCGAGAAGGAAATGAACCAACGAGTTGAAGTTTGGTTTTGATTTTTTTTCATGGTACAAAACTGTAAACCTAACATCTTGTTATCGACCAGATGTCCAAGTAACTTTGAGTTTTTTTTCTCAACTCTTCAATAAAGTATTAATTGATTGAAATGATGTATAGTCGTGAGAACTCAACACCATGTTGAAAAAGAAGCTTGGTGAGCTGATTAGCATTAGCATGTTTCAGGCATGTAGCATGTAGTTAGTGGTTAGCTTGCCGGCTACAGTAGTTAACTAACTAACTAACTAACTAACCCTGGGAGTGGTTGCTACGTCATCAAGCTTATTGGATCATAATAGGCCTGCGCATATGAGTTTCTGTTTAAAGATAATCAATGGGCCAATCTTCCAGAACCTTCTATTCCCCTCTAAGTGTATTTTCAGTTTAACTGTGAGTTAAAGTAACATTAGTTATAATGATTTTTTAGGCAAACTGGTTCTAACCTTGGTGTCCATACTGTGATCCTTGAGGTCCATAAGAACCAGAAGGGCCGCTCTGGGAGTAGGGACCCATCCCAGAATACAATGGGCCCCCAGGTGAGGGGTGGGGGGACATGGGAGGTCCTGACTGAGGAGAAGCAAACTGAGAGCCTGGCTGGTTCCTCTGCATGTTGGACATGAACCCTGAAACACACAATTAGACATAAAACGCAATGTCAATGCTTTGCTTAAAAAGGTGCCTAAAACACAAAGAGCTCTTTAAGAGTAAATGCACCTGCTCAGAAAAATCGAGTGTTGACAGAAGGATTGAGCGAAGGTGGATGAGGTCATTATACCCGCTAAATAAATGTGGATATCCATTCAATGGCCCCGTGTAAAGAGACCCTTCCTTTTGATGAAAGCCTAATCTTTTACCTTGGTATTGGCTCCTGTTACTCGTAGATACAATCAGTGAGTAACTCGGCATGGAGCGGGTATTAGACAAAACAGGCACAAAAAGCACAAGCTGACATGTAAAAGGAACCCTGAGCAAAAATAAAAAACACAGCATGTTTATTGAACTCCTTTAGCAGTGAAAGCAGAGATCAAGTATATACCTGGCCTAAAAGAAGAATGTATACCTGCAAAAGCTGAGTCCATGTGTGTTCTGGGGCATGAAAAAAAAAGAACTAGCCAGTGAATTGACCATGGCTACTATGTTATTCTAAGCCATTCTGTCAATAGATGTGTTAAAACCTCTCAGGCCTCAAACTCGCCTCCACCATTCAAATTGACATTTGGAGCAATCCTCGCCTGGGCTTCGCTCTTTCAAGCGGACCCAAAAAACCCATAGAAAGGTCTCCCAATCCACCGTGAATGGAGAAAGGTCGCTGGACAGCCATTGAGTGAGCGAGACGAGGGTGTGTGGGAGTGTGTGTGTTGGGGGGGATGCAGTATTGCAGATAAGGTGTAAATGGATTGGGTCTGCTCGACTGTAAACTTTGATAGCTATCCGCTTTGATGAAAAAGCGCGCACATTCCGACTCTTTAGTGAGTTTGGGGTTTAGGAGTTGGAAAGTGCAAGCAGACACTTGTATAATTCCTTGTTTCTGCTTAGAATGCAAGAGCAAATGTGAGGAGAGAGGAGGGAGATACAAGTTGAAAACTGTGTGTGTATTCACTATATGCTTGTGTGCACATACATGTGTGTACATATTTGTGTTTCGGAGTGTGGGGGGCGGGGATAATGGGGAGAAGAGAGCAATAAATGTTCAACGTGTGTGTGTGTTTGTTCGTGCTGGAAACAGAGAGGCCAAGACAGAGGCAGTGAGAGAGAAAGTGTGGGAGGGAAAGACAGAGCAACGGAGCAAGAGAAAGAACGATTGGGGCCTGAAAGTGCTTAGGCTGCGAGTGCTGGGTTTAAGGAGCGAGGACATTATTGTAATGTTTTGCTTCCATTAGGGTAAGGGGATTCTGGAGAGGAGGAGAAAAAAATTACAGTGTGTAATATTGCACTTTAAATTGCCTGGAAAATGGATGGGGAGAGGAACATTGTGCAGACAGTGCTAAAAGCAAATAACACGTTCAAGGATTTCTCTCTCTCTGCTTCCATCTCCACAAAAACATACACACACGTAAACCTCTCTTTTTTGGCAGAGCGAGTGAAGCTCTCAGCCGGACAACAACAACAACAACAGGCAGCCGGCGAAGCACGCGAGAGACAGTGTGGGGGGGGGGAAAAAGGACATTCAGCGGATTTATGGAAATGAAGAGTGGAGAGAGGCTCTTAGGGAGGCAGGCACTTGAGCAAAGTGGGGAGTGTGTTTGGGAAGGGGGAGTTAATCCTTGCTAGAAAAAAAAGCGGAAAACAACAACCAGCCCTGTTAACCGGCGCTGTGTTTTTCCGGATTGGGCCGGGGGGGGGACTCGAGGTTTACAGGCATTAGAGAGCAGCATTCAATCTCCTGTTTGATTTCATCATGTTGGGAAAATAACGTTTTACAGTGCATCACTCTCTCTATGTCTTCACCCATCTACTCCCTGTCTTCTATGTTAACTGCTCTTCAGTGGGTGATAGAGAAGGAGCATCACAGTCATCCCATTAAGGGTACATCCCAGCCTTTCAGATTGTGTTACAATGTTCTGTGGATGTAAATGAGTAATTCTTCTGTTTTTAGTAATACTTGACAAGTGGCCATAATTTTCTGCTGGCAGGCGCATGTGGCTTGTGGGTTAGCATTCGTGCAACAAGCCTTTGGCAACAAGATGTGGGCAAAACTGAAGTGGCTCCATCAAAAGAACACACGCTCTGACTCAAACTTAATCAACTGAATGTTGACTGTTACATATTTGCAAAAACATGGTTTTCCTCTGACCTATGTTGGGAAATGATGTCGTATGATGCTAAAAACCTTAAGTATGAGAGCTTTACCTCGACTATCATTTGATTCTATTTAAAAAGTTTTTTTCTGTTTTGTTTTCAGCACATATTGGTGCCGTCAAAAGCTCAGAGGAATATGAAAGGCGTCTGCTTGCTAAAGTCCTGCATTGAGTCAAACAAGCCACAATCTTTGTTTAAATCCTTATGTTCCATCAGAAAACCTTTCATTACAACCAGTAATGGTGATATTCACAGAGCTTTGCTCTAACAGACTATTTATATTTTAGTTTCTTATGATCTTCACCCTTCATGTCCTCACTGGTGTGGAATGTGAAAAATCTATATTTCGGACATGGCTGACTTTAGAAAAGTATAAAGCTTCTTTTATTCTGAGTGTAAATTATCAGGATTTCTTTTGGAAACATTCTATGCTGCATTGGTTCTTCTAAGAATGTTAGCCATTGCGTTTCACCAAAGTAAAACTCTTGTCACAAACACACACTGTATTCCACTCAAACAAACTTCTCTTTACTCTTTGTGGCCTTTAAAATGTCAAGTCCTAACATCGAATGTGTGCCATTGGATACAAAATACACACACACATACCTTTCTCCTGAGCCATGGGTGAGCGGTTGTTTGGCGGGTGGGCTCCTTCTGGTCCATTCCCAGAGTTCTGTGAGGCCATCGCAGAACCTGCACGACAATACAGTAATAAAGTTTCAAACATTCACACACAATTCAGAGTAATACAAGCTAAAAGAAAAATATGTTGCATTAATTGAATTATCTTCTATGCATTAAAGGGAGGCCAATAGTAACAAATACTTACTCCCTGTCTGTATTACATAAAAACTGAAGGAAACTGCATGAACTGTTGTGACAAAAAGCTGTGAACGACAATTTGTTTCCCCTTCTGCATTTCTTTCTATGACACTGAAGTAAGCTAGAAGGTTCATTTGGACTTAGGTTACCCTGGATGTGCTCATTGGGCTTGAAGCGATAGGGTTAGAGCGATTGATGCCGAATGTACAGACCCCCCAAGCACGCAGCAGAATCACTATACATGAAGTTGTTTGTGATTCGCTATTAGCTAAATGACAGATGCACTTCCAGAGGACATACAGTATCAAGTCATTGGACCCTGTGCCACTTCCTTGTGTAAGCATTAAAACCAGAGCGATCCCCTATAGAAACCAGCAGCATTTGAGGATCATTGATTAGGTGGTTGTGCAGGTCTTTGGGCTGCGCCACTTCCATTGAAATCCAATAGCGAGTTGAGGGTCTGATTAGGACAATGGCAGACAGAGACTATGTCGGATTGATTTGGCCCAGAGGAAAGAGAGAAATGGCAAATTAACCTTTTATCTTTGGATTCAGACCTGAGGCAATGAGGAGAGGAACAGACGTTGAGCAGAGTTTTTTTTTTTTAAAACTGCATTGGTTGTACTTTGGAGTGGATGAAAAATCCAGTACTTGAACATAATGCTAGTGAAATGCAGCATTTACCCAGAAGACATGTTGATGTTATTCAACTGTACATGTTCACTAATGATTGTCACTACATATTTGTACAATTACGGTATATGATTTGACTTTGTTTACTCAGGATGCCACATTATGAATTACTGCCGCTGAGTGACATATTAACGAAATGTTTCTGCGATAGTGTCCTTAGGACCCACACTGAATATAAATCCCTTATTATAAAGGAAACACTTCACATTATTCAATCACAAAGTGAAGTGTGCTGTTTCAATAAGTGTGCGCGAATATTTGTGTGTGTGATGTGTCTGTCCACGGTAGCAGGAACATGACTGGAGGTGGCAAACTCTCCACATAAACAAACCCAATTAAGTCAACATAATTGCTTTGCATAAAAACGCATAAACAACATTTCCATACACCGGCTGCCTACACAGTAACAAACACGCGCAAATGTAAAAGTAATTGGACAAACAAGTGTAAATAAAGACACTCAAACGCAAAAGGAATCACTCGTAAAAGCGCAAAGGTAGAGGATATGTGCTGTAATATTAGCNTTTATTATTTATTTTGAACAACTATATTAAATAGATGGAAATATTTGTTTGAGTGATTGTAAACTTTAGTTATCTCAGTGGGTCTCAAACGGTTTGGTCTAAACAAATATTTCCATCTATTTAATATAGTTGTTCAAAATAAATAATAAATAATTCAGATGTCAGTAAAAAATTTAAAACAAAGTTTGAAAGGGAAGTGATTAGTAAAATATGCATAAATAAAAATAAAGAATGCAGACTTGGTAAGATAAAGATAGGAGAGAGGAGTTTATCAATGATGTGTTATTGGTTGTGAGAATATTCTAATGGTTTTTGGAGTATTGAAATATATACAGTTCTGTTCCATATGAGTGTTGAGAGTTGTATCCATAAATCTCTTAATTTGTGCACCAGATTGATGCTTTAACTTCAATTTAAAGAAAAAAATCTTACCTGGGGTGCATGCCCCCGGACTCCCTATAGGATGTGAGGTAATCACAAATAAAACAGGTTCATGGATAGATAAGTTTGCACACTCATTATATACACTAGACATTTGTCTTGGGTTTGTTAACACCATAGTCCCTAATATATATTTGTAGAAAGGCAGGAAATGGAATTAAATAGAGAACAATGTTTCATTGCGGAGGACCCCCTGTTTTGTGTCCCCCCCACTTCTCAAACCAAAGTTACACCCTTGGTAGTAAGTGTAGTAATAAATACATTTTCTTAAAGGTGGGGTAGGTAATTTACTTCAGAAATACTTTTTGTTATATTCCATGGAATGCTCTTAACATCCCGATAGCAATGAATACATTAAATGCTTTGACAATAAATACATAAAAAATGTTCATCTGTGGAAGCCGTGGCGCTGTAAAAAGCACGACCAATCATCTGAGCCGGCCCGGCTAAAGTAACTGGATGGCCTAACTGCCTGTCAGCCTTCCATCTGTGCACAAACTTATCTCGTGCCCTCATTGGTCATGTGAGCGTTCGTGTGTGTTGGAGGATGGGCTCTGTAAGGAAGTCTGAAGGAAGGGGCAGATTTTTTTTCGGCTGCGTACTTTCAAATTCTAGCGCACTCCAGCTGGTTTCTCCATTCTTACCTACCCTACCTTTAATCTCAAGAGCTTCAATCTGTTGTAAACAGATTAAACTACATTCAAAACTGTTAGAATTATGGTAAATGTAAAATTATGTTATACTGTACCTTAAATAGGAAATAGGGGAGATTGTGTTTTATAGCACCCACTCTGTATATACTATATATATATAAAACGTGTTACACCTGAGTATAATGGAACGAGATATGTATCAGGGTGTCCACTAGCACATTGATAAAAAAGTAAAAATAAAAATGCTGTTATTCATTTATTTTATTCGTGTTCATCCACATGAGGACATGGACAGTCTGCTCTTGTCCTTGGCAGCTCAAGCGTGCAGCCATGTAATCTGCGTTCCACTCTTTATTGATAGAGCTCACAGATCCAGGGGGCTGGTTGGTGCACCATCATACCTTTCTCCACCGTAGCCGGCAGAATGGCTGCCTCGGCTGTTAGCATTGGACGGTCCAGTCTGCTGAGGAGGCAGAAGACGGTAATCTGCTCGGTCACACTCCAGCTCCCCCTCGGGACTGCAAGGATTAATGCCGGCGCAGGATATAGCTTCCGTCCAATGCGTGACCATGCCCGGAATTTCCATGTAATTGTGAACGAAGCACCATGAGCTCTCCTTCTCCTTCTCCTCCCATCCATCACACTATAAATACCACCAAGACTCCCCAAAGGCACCAAGTGCCCGAGAAGCAGGCAGGAAACCAAGACTGAGCCACAAGGACACGAGAAGGGACAGATAAAGATGACATGCTATTTGTCCTCTTTTTCAGAGTAGAATGGCTAGCATGCAAAGTAGGAGAAGCAGATGATACAGTTCTGTGAATATATGTTGATGCTTACATGTGCACAATATGAGCTAACAGGGCAAATATCTGTTTGAGCAACAGGAAGTGGAATTTCTGAGTATTTATAAATGTTGTCATTTTGCCAAAAATGCAGAATAAAGTATCAAGATTTTTAAAGAGAAAGTGTCAAACCTGAATAATTGGCTACACAAACGAGTCCCCAGCTCAAATGTATTTAATCTACAAATAATACATATTTTCAATTTATGATAAAATATATGTGTGCTTATGTACATTTTAAATAATATATATTCTAGCTATAAAAAATATATTCTATATTGCCGGTTACTGATCCAACTTCCTCATCTGATGTTATCTGAATGGCACCTCGAAAGACTTTGGAAATAAATTACTCTCATGAAAACACCTAGAATTTCAGTGAAAGTAGGTTATGCTATCTGTCCTTGAAGAAGCACTCTGGCGCAGCACCAATCTTTCAGGAGAGTGAATCATCCTTGTCAGGACAGAGCAAGACTCTCATAGGAAAGCTTAGCATTAACCCAGTCCCACAGCCACTCCGTCTTTCCTTTGTTAGCCGAGGCAAACATAGCTGGAAACTAGAACATTTTGAACAGTATAGTGCATCAAATGACAGATCTGTCTTCACCCCTCCCAGTAAAGTTGAATACAGTCTCATGGAAATTTCCAGACTCACTGCCACTTTTTGGGGCTTTTGGAACATCCGCCAAAATGGAGAAAAAATGTTTTCCAAATGGGACTGCGTGATATAAACAACTCCCCGGGAGGTGTGCTGAAGCCTCAGTTTGTCACGAGGGCCAACAACCACAAAGTGTCCGCCCAAGCCATTGAGAACGTATGGCAGGTCGCCATGACATGGGGCTCAACAGCTGTCCAAAGAGCTGAGAGAGGTCGCTGACTACGGCCTTGTTCCAAACCGTCCACCCAAGTGAAGGGAAGGAAGCTGCAGGGCACCGCTCCCAGTGTTTCCCACAGCACAGTCACTTTAGAGTGCAAGAAACATGGAAATGTATCTTTCACTAGTTCCAAGGTCTCAGAAGTATTATATATGCATCCACACAGACAAGCAGATGGACACTCACACACATTTAGTGTGTACCATATGTATCCTCTTGTGTTCGTTAGCAGACATCCTTTCTTCCTGAACGCTTCCCTATTATAGCCCCAAAACCCTTGACAGGTGTCAGCCGTACTCAGCTCACCGACTCACCAAAGCCTCCCCAGAAATAATCCGCTTCTTCTTTTCCTATCTCCCACAGTAGATTTCATCACAATTTCTGGACAAATTCAACCGATGCTGCTGACTTTTATGGGAAAGACTTTTATTTTGATTCAATATAAATCCTATCTCGGGGCTTGAGGAGGGGAGGCAGCAGTTTTCTCCCCCCACCTTCTGTCTGCCTGTCTTCCTCTCTTTCCGCCCCCACCCTCCGCTGCTTCCTCCCGCGATATCCCTCTGTTGGACTCGCAGGCTTATGTCATGTGGAAAGTGTCTTCACTGAAGCAGCTCGAGGACACTCAGAAGCCATTTCCATTTTCGGAGACATTTTCTTGGTGAATATTGTCATTCAACGTTCCCTCATCTGAGCGTGTGGAAAAGCCTTCAGGTTTTAAAGGGACTTGATCCCCTTTTCCAGACATATTCTCAGAGGATTAAGCAGTGAGGCCCAACTAAAGCACCCTTAATCAAATCACAATAAATAGCCCCCTCACAATGCTGGATGCCACATTTTCCTTTCTATCTTGCAGGGGATTTGTCCCAGGGAGGGGATATCACAGTTGAAACGGCCCAGTGCCTGCAGAGGGAATACAATGAGATGTGCTCCGTGTGTAGGAGTGTGCTGCACTTACATGTGCACTAGGTGTGTTTTATTGTGCCTAAATGTATGTACATGTTGTTTTTGACAGCATGGTGATTCTCTTACAGCTCTTATTGCAGCTGGTGTTGGAGTCGAGCGCGGCTTTTAGAGCCAAAATGGAGGGGTTTAAGTGTGCCTTAGGAAAGCTCCTGGCAGCGCATCCGTGTGGCCCTCCAGGGCAGCAAAAAAAGCATTTACTGCAGATTAGAGCTCCTCTCAAGTGTTTCACAAAGTCGGTCTTAAGCTTGACAATTGTTCCCTGGGCAATCCAGCAACCTGCAACGGAGGAAAATGTCACCACACCGCACCCCATTTCGTTTTTTCTGGCCTTTGCTGGAGGTTAAAAAGGTTATGAATCAGAATTTGGTTTTGCACGTCACATTCCTCATTTTTTATCTCCCACCAAATGATGTTATTGATTGATGAAATTGTTGTATGCATCACTGTAGGTATAGGTGTATTGATTAACTCAATTTCTCCTTAATGAAAAGAAAATACAGGACCCAGTTTGTGTCATTTTTATAAGCAATCTATCAATTTCACTTCATTGAAATGTCTCAATTTGCCAGCAGCCATGTTTTACCTTTTTCAGTGACTTTGTCTGTGAACTACCTACTTTTCCAAAGATGTAAGGCTCATTCATATGTTGTCTTCTTCCAGGTAACTACCCTCGGTCCTCCAACTACAGTGGGCCTGCCAGTACCGGCTACAGCGGCCCCGGCCCCGGCATGACCAACAGTCTGGGAATGAATGCTAGCAGCCCCATGCACGGCCAGGGGCCCGGCCAGCCCATACCTGTGGGACGCAGCCATGGCGCAGGCAGCCAGAACAGGGTGTACCCACCCATGGCCCCCAGCTCCCCCGGCATGCCCCAGCCAGCTGGGCCCGGGATGGGCCCTCCCTCTTTGGGTAGCTCTAACCGCAAGGCCCAGGAGGCAGCAGCAGCTGCCATGCCGGGATCTGCCAACTCGACACACAACAGGTGAGAGCAAGCACCCAGGGGCTCACTGTCTCTGAGTTTTGTAGATTAACATGTGTTTCTTTATGGCTGTAAGTTTTCACCCAAGTTTGTGTGTTTGTGACTTTTACATATTGCATTATTTATTTTTCTTCAAAATTTGCTAAAGATATCATGATATTTTTTTAACAAATTATTCCGGCCACAATAATCGAGAGTCTGATGTTGTAACAGCCATAGTGTAAGTGTCTGTATATGTTCATATCATTCATTACAATTGCTCCTATGCTATTAGGTCCTAAAATTGATCTTGGCAAAAGACAGAAGAATAGATTCAATATTATTATTACATCGCTTTCAAAAAGAAAAGGCTCAAATTCTTCTGTAGGACTGAACCTATTTTAGAAATAGTGTTTTTATTTGTATTGAAGACACATGGCACATTTTTTACCTCAATGGGAACCACAGTTAAAGAATACAAACAACTATTGATCGTCTTAACCTTAACTACTATTGTACATCAATTGAAAAGCAATATTGGTATGCTTGAATAGGGGCTGGTAAGCATCTCTTCTCTATCTTACATCACTCTCTCTGCACGGTTGTGTATTGGGAGGAGGGCTGAAAAGCACCGGAGAGAGTTTCTGGGCCACACAGTTTGTCTTTTTCTTCCATGAGTCTTTTCAGACGTGAAGGCATGAGTCGTTCTCTGGGGTTCCACGCTTCTGTGAGCCATTTGCCGAGCCATCCCTATTTTCACACATCTCATAAAGTGCCTGACATTTTGATAGCTGGCACTATACACCAAGTGCCATTTGTTGTAGAGATATTGGCCTGTGAGCCGACTGTATGGGTTGAATACAGCACTGTCAAAACATAAAAGAAGGAAAAGCAAACCACAGATTTAACTGTGAAAACACCAGAGACCGAGGTGACACCAAGAACCTTATCACAAACACAAAGCACTTTGATGCTTTAACAGCATATGAGTTAATATTATGTTTCCATCAGTGTTGGAATTTTAAATGTAAGCGTGTGTGCAGCATCGGAGACCAGGGCTGTTGTGGGATTGTGTGGGCAGTAAAATACTGCTGAACCCTGCCGGGGGATCTAGTGGAAACATGGCCGTCTTCTGAGAGGAAGTGTGGATTTCTGCGCTTCCTCCTATCAGTGCGGGGGTTTGTCTAACAATGCATCATGGGTGCCAGCATTTTGCATGCTGTAGTGGCGAATGAACATTTGACAATGTTCATTCCTATTTCTGATGATGCATGACTCCAACTGGAGACTGTGAGCTAGCAATGAAGTTTTTGTTTTTGTTGGGGGTCTGTTGGTGCCGGTCTTCAGGCGGCCTCCTTACGCGAGGTCCCAAGCCCAGATGCAGCCACGTCATCCCACCTCCACCCACTGGCCTGCACCCTACCCCACCTCCACCTGTCCACCACCTTCCCCTCCACTCAGACCTCACCATCCACCCATCCTGCAACCCTCACATTCACAGCACCATAGGTAGGTCCACCCCCATCGTGATGTTTGTGTGCATGCCTTTAAAGGGATAGTAAGGATATGCTTGTATGAGGTTCTGTATCAGTGTATTATGTAGATTGTGGTCAGCACGACCAAGTTTGAGTCACAGACAGGATGACCACCACAGCAGCAAAGCATGTACTGCTGTTATTGTTCACCGCATTACCTTTCCAGGAGACATCCCTTTGATCCGAACTGAAGCCGTTTTTCCTGCTGAAGCAACACGACCCCACTGAAAAATACAGTAACTTTATCTTACAGAATATGGTAGATGCTGGTCTACTTTTGCCTCGATACGAAAGTTTGTTTGGGTTAATATTTCACTTTGTTGAATCAAAACGAATCAAAGTCACACATACGTCGAGAAGACAAAAAATACTGTTTTATTTTAGTGGGGTCTGTTGGCTTTAGTGAAACATCTTCAGTTCCCCTGCAGAAAGGGCTGTGTTATGGCAAGTAATGCTGTGATAATATTGGAAATATAGCGTGATATTGATCGTCTAATATAAGTTGTGGTGCCCACGTCCTCAACAGTTCATTAATTTGCTTTCAGTACTTATGTTTTTCAAAACTGCCAACTGCTATCTACTGTAGGTATTACACTGACTACGGGTAAGCACATCATTCAACCCCACTTTAAAACATCCAACCTATCCTTTTAAAAATAAACTGTCTTCATGAATGTGTTTGTGTGTCAAACTGCTATGGAAATGTCTCATGCTAAACAGAACTGAAAGTGATCGTGATGATATTTCTCACAAGCTCCCTCTATAAACAAAACAAGAGGAGTCGTCATGCGATCATTGTAATTGCCATCATCACCTTCAGCATCATGACTGTAGTCATCATTATCATCATCAGCGCGTCTTAGTCATGGCAACAAGTGAGCGCAGGCAGCATGATGCACGGACACACACACGGACACACTCACTGAGTTTTAGATTGTTGTGTGCACTGTGTTGGCATTTTGCGGGGAGGCTGGCAGTATGTGTGATTAATTACGTGCATCAGCAGGGCCAAACACACGCACACACACACAGTCACACACAGCAATGCAAATGCTGGCCGAGCCATTAGGAGATGGCTGTTCTGTCAATAAGAAGTGGCATGACATGATCCCCACTGCTGGGACCAATCAGACTGGCTGTCAGTCTCTCCTCACATTCAGCAAGTCTTCAGAAAGGTGTCGCACGCTCGCTGTGGCGCTGCCGGAGGAAAGGGCTCTCTGTGCCACTCTGTTTGTTTACATATCTGTCTGCAAAGTGTGTGTGTCTTCACTCATTTCTCTTCTCAGTGATCCCTTCTGATCTACCATCGACTGTGAAAACATCCCTGTGTTTCTTGCCTTTGTTCGGCGTCATTAATGTGTTGTGTTTTTACTGCACCGCAAAGTTCACATTTTAAGCAAAAAGTCCAGTGCGATGATGACTTTTACTTTTGATTTTATGTCGGAAATCTCTTTTTTCTGTTTGGCTGCGATGGCTGCACTTGTAAACTTCCAAATTGCTATCGTATTTATTCAAAACAAAGCATTACTTCGCCTTGCACTGGAGTACAACTGAACAGAAACGGCTTAGAACAACAAAAGACTGGTATCTCGCTTGTTTAAAAAAAAAACTGAAAACTAGGTGAGACTGTAGTTTTCGAAGCAAATCAGTGTTAAAAAAAATGTAATTGTCATAATGCAGCTGTCTTCTTTATTCATAATATTTATTTAAAGCAATTATGAATTAGTTGTAGCCTTGACTGATTTGAAGTTTTTAAAAAAACAACCTAAATGTTTGTTAAGATGGGCATCTTTGGAGAGCAAACCCGTTTCTGTGCTGCCAGTCTCCTTCTTAGAGTTTTCCTTGCCTGCTATCGCTCATTTTCCCTCTTTCATCCGTCCCCGTCTGTTTCTGTTCTCTCCTCCCACCTGTTTCACTCTTTTTACCAACTCTCCCAACTGTATCGCCCTCTCCCTCTCTGTGCAGCTCTGTTATCCTACCCAGACTGTTTTATCTCCCTCAGTCTTTCTTCCTCCCAATTTGCTTTTTGTTCTCCGCTGTCTCCAGCACGGCCTTGTTATGTTTTTCTTCCTCAGATCCCACTTTAGAACATCTGACGGAGATCAGGAGAAAATTGGCCTCCGAAAAACCTGCAGTTAAAGGCTCCAGTCCCCCGTTTGCTCTCCAGATCTCAGTGCAACATTCAGAAACATTCAGACCTAGTTCCTCTCCGCCTGAGAAACAAGTTGTTAGTCGTAGCACATGTCTAGCTTCACTCTTTGATCCACCAACCCAGAGTGAACTGCCACAGCCACCGCGCTGCCTAGCCTCCAAATCATGGGGCTAGTTAGCGGGTGATGTCATTGGATGGTCTCTTCTTCTTCTCTTCTTGAATGTTCCTCACTACATTCCCACCAATAAACCTTTTACATTTCCACCTCTCATACCCAATATCAAACCTCCCCTGATTCACACACACCCTCACACATTAGTAGCCACACTCCAGCTTCATTACGCTGAGTGAAAAGAATGCCAAATGAGCAGAGGAGGGCCACTTCTGGTATCCCATGACTGCAGGCGTAGGTCGTGATTAAATCTTCATAAAGTCTGGCATGAGTGTGTTCTTCCCTCGAGGCCTCCAACCTCCAACTGGAATCAGAAACAAATGTCCCACTTTTATCGGTGAATCAAGTTAATTGGTGGTTGAGGGGAAACAGGGTCTAGAGTTTAGGAAACGTACAAAAGAACCCTGTTGCTCTACCTTAAGTTAAATGTGTCAAATAGCGGACACTAAAAAACCTCCTAATCATAATTCATTGTAATCTAGATTCTATTGATGCCAGTTATTTTAATATTTTGAAAAATGTATAGTGGTTTCCTGAAATGATAATATGACAGTGGGAAATAGCATTGGTTGTATGGAAAGTTGCTTCCCTTGCTGCCAGTTGTCAGTATGATGAATTGCAGTGTAAAAACTCTGACATGTTATGCACAAATAACACGGACGGTGTCTAACCCTGTCAGTGTGGAGGAGGTACAAGATTGTTTTTGAAGAAAGGTACGGTACAACATTTTTCCGGGGCTGTGGATTGATGTTAGGGATTTCTTTTTTTTTTGGAAAAGAGAAGAGAACAGGAAGTATTAAAAGGTATAAGCTTTTCTTGGCAGCAGCTTCTGAGGACAGAATTGGCTTTTCAAATGACTTTCCAGCGCTGCCGGCGACACTCTACACAAAGTTCCTGGAGCTATAGGAACGGGCTCTGTCTGAAAAAATAAGCACTTAGTAGAAGAAGAGCAAAGCTCAGAAAGAAAAGTCGTAAATCAAAGGGAAATTGAAGGGAAAAAAATGTTGGAAGAGGGGAGAAGAGAGGAAAGGAGAGTGCTCCCAGGCAAATCCTTGCCAAATAATTCATTTCTGACCTCCTTAGTAAGTAAATTTGCTAAATAAATAAGAGCACTGCTTGAATGTCAAGAACGAGGGATGCTGCCTGTGGTGCTTTGTCGCTCGCAGTCTTGGCAGTGTTGCGGCGCGCTCTGCTTTCATTAGATGGGCAAAATAAATGGCTTCTCCTCTATCCATCCTGAGCTGTTTGATGTTCGGGAAGGAGGGAGTAGCTTTTCTCTGGATTTAATATGTTAAAAGCTGTCCTTTTATTTTTTGTGGGGGGTTTATTCTGCCGCCCCTCCCTTTTTGTATGTGTGTGTGAGGGTGTGTGTGTGGTGATTTGAGTCAGGAGTTTGGAGGAGCTATGAGCCCAAGCTGCCCTAAGAACAGATTGGGTCCATATATAATTCATGGCCTCCAGCCGATCCACTCCATCCTTCCATCCAGCAGCCTCTCTCTGGCTCTCTTTTCTCTCACTTTCTTACACACACTCTACACACTCACACACACAAAGCAGAGGGATCGATAGGCAGGGACACTCACACACACTCACACACACACACTTCTGCAGTCCCAGCGCTTCTGCTGTCTCGTCCAGTTAGCAGCGCTGGGAGGCATCGGCGCGGCCTGTCACCACGAATGAAGGACAAAGGCGCTGCCACTTCTAGAGAGACACCGTCAGCTGGTTGGCTGGCACCTCGTAACCATGGCATCCCCTTGGCAACAGCGCCCACCCTGCGCATGAACACAAGGACACGCTCAGACACCGACACACACACACACACACTGCCCACACGGCCTTCTCTGTTGCCCTTCACACATGTGGACTGAATAGCAAAAGGAGATAGGTGTGTGCTTGCGTGCGTGCGTACGTGCGTGCGCGTGTGGTGAGAAGGCAACAGTTTTTTGTTTCTATGAACGTATTTAAAAGGTTTTTATTTCAACCGTGTGAGTTGAAGGCTTTTCTGCCCTAATGGTGTCTGGACAGGCCGAACAAAATATCGAACACCAAAGCAGAATTTGTGTATACATCTTCGCTGTAATGTGGTGTCAAAACTCTCACACTAACTTTTCTTAAGGAAAAATTTAAAACTCAGAGAAAGAAGAGCCTCCCTGTCTCTCTCTCTCTCTCCTCAGGCCACTCCTTGACAACAAACTGAGAGTGCACTGGCCTGATGGTGCTAGGAAGATGTTTCTCAGTGAGAGTGTGTTCCCTCGGCTCAGTCTCATGGAACAGCGATTACCTCCAGCTCTGGGGCCCTGAGCTGCAGATACGGCCCCCCTCGGTCCACCAGGGACTCATACACACACTACTCAGGCTTCTTCTTGCCTTCATTTCCATCCCTCCTTCTCTCTCCAGCTCCCTTCTTCTTTTCTTCCTCTCCCTTTATATCCATCTCTCCTCTATCTTCCTTCGCTCTTTCTCTCTCTGCGGCAACAGGATGGGTTTTTTTTTTCCCGGCACAAAGGTGCCTGAGAGCAAGATGAATGCGCTATGCCGTTTTTTTTCTCCCCCCCCCTCCCCGAAAGCGGCACATGCATATATTAAGTGTGATTAAACGCTGTGCAATGCCTCCATCAAGTGCTTTCTAATGGGCTTTTTTATGACATGAATTAGTCATAATGGGAGAACGCCACAGTTGAAAACCTCCAACCACTGTTGTTGTTGTTGTTGATTTGGGTATTTCACCATTCACATGAGAGCTTTTGCATATATATCGCTCAAGGTGGGTGAGGGGCGTTTTTACTGTACAGTATGGATAAATTAGGTTCGAGGGCATTTTAGCAACTTTTCTTCCTGGCTGGCTTATCTGCGCTCTGTTTTGTGGGAGTTTGCTGCAGCGTACATTTTTCACTTGAGAGAGAAGTTGCAACGATCAAAAGGTACATTTATTTCCGTGTCTTGACTCACAGAAAGCTTTTTAGGGAACACGTAGGCAGCAAGGAAGGAGTCTCAATTCCCCCCCCTCCGTTATAGGGAAATGGGGCCAGATAAGCGTGGATTTGGTGTGAGCTTGTTTCTTTGCCATGGAGCTCCCCTGTGCACCTCGGCCCCCATAGAGGGATTACATATGTATCATCAGCCGTGCTCTATGACTAATTACATCTGTGAGATGAGATTATGGGGAGGTTTACCAAGCCAATCCCTCCTCTTAGGCTATGTGTATCAGTTCCAACACGAGGTATTACACTATGTGTCTGTGTGAGTGAGTGAAAGAGAGAATTATGCCAGTTAGGAGGGAATTGACTGACATAAATCCCAATAGATTTTTTATTTCAGTCTGCATAAAACTTGCATTTCGGGCCAAAAACTCCTCCTTGTGGTCTGTCATCGCCCAACACCGTCCCAAGGATGTCTTCCAGCCTACCTGCTTTTTTCCTTAATTTATTCGTTCTTTACCATAACAACTATTCCCTCATTTGTCTTTCCCTTCTCAACCCTCCTCTGCCTGCTTTATTTTCTAATTTAATTCTCAGTCTTCCACCTGTCATCTCTTGTTCATTCATTCTTTTAGGCTTTTCTCTCTCTCTTCGTCTCACATTTTCTCTCTGCGTCTCTATCCTCCTTTTCTCCAAATCCTTTTTTATGTGGTTGTCCAGGAGATAATCTTGAGTCAGCAGGAGATAGACCAAATTGTTCCAAACACGGTGTTCCCTTTCAGTCCCTGTGTCACTGGCTTTGGCCTGCCTGGCATGCAATGATAGACGTTGCCTTCAATCACACAGACTCTGACACACACACACACACACACACACACACACACACACACACACACACACACACACACACACACACACACACACACACACACAGACACACGTGGATGGCTAGCGTTCAGCAGGTTGAAGATAAGCGCCACTGATGTCACTTGCGACACCATGTGATGAGCCGCCTGAGAGACAGAGAGAGGGAAGGGAGGCTGAGGGAGGGAGATTGACTTCTTCCGTTGCCATGGCAACAAATAACATGATCCTCTCCAAAAGCACACCTTAATTAGTTAAATTATGACTTGTGGGAGAGGGAGGGAGAGGGGGGGAAAGGGAGGGGAGGGGGATTTATAGGAGAAAAAAGAGCAAATAGAGGATCGGAGAGTTTTTTTTGTTTCTGATGCCACATGCACATCTTCAATCTTTTGGAGGAGTTGTTTGTTTGATCAGGAATATGTGGTTTTCTGTGCTTTCATTCTGACTTTCAGACATACATGCTACTCGGTTTTTACTACAACACTAAGCATGGCAGCGCTAGACTGCCAACTATCATCATCTTCGTACGATTCTGTGACTTCTGTTCTTCTGCAGCTTTCACTGTGACCCACTTATCTCTCCACAGCCTGTCATTACATTGTGAATCCAAACTGGATTTGTCTCTCCCAATTCCACTAACATCTCTCCTCTCTTTCCGTGGTAGGCAGGGCAGCTATCAGGGCCAGGGCATCAGCCAGGCCAGCACCATGGCTACGACTGTGCCCTACAGCCAGCCAACGGGGAACAACAGCTCCGCCATGGGCAACGCACAAGCTCCAGCATACAACATGCCACCTTCAGGTATACTAGCTCAATGCTAACCAACAGAGTTATGGTCCATATGTCCTAGGGCAGGGGTCAGCAAACTTTACTATCAAAAGAGCCATTTGGCACCCAAATAAAGTTTGTCTGGAGCTGCCGAACATTTGATCACACAGCTTATAAAGTTTTTTATATAGTTATACTATATACACAAAAAACAGTTTGTTGAATATTTTATATCAACAATAAAATGCTGAATTCCCACAATACAGCATGAATGTAAGCCAGGATTGCCAGCAGTAAAAGCAGAGGCATTTTCACACTCTGAATTAAACTCCTTTTTTTCAAGGCCGGGCGGGCTAGAAATGTGGATTAGCCACCTCCAGGACAAAGACGTAGATGGATTTCCCCTTCCTAGCCAAGCCTGTTCATACAGCTGTCAGCCTCCTACATCCCACACACATATATTTGACCCCATATTGACTTACTTATCTTACATTGCAATGTACAGAATACATGTTGATAAATAGAAAAGAAACAGGCACAGCTGTGTGAGTTGATGTGAAAGGGTACTCTGATCTTCTGGAGTTTGACCTATGTGTTTATGTTGAATGTACTGCTGAACTCGCTCAGGATTGTTTACATTCCGAGCAGAAGTAGAAAGCGAGTGAACTAAAAGGGGTGAAAGAGAGTAAAAGGCTAAGAAATCAAGAGAGTAACTTTCTCAGAGCTCCTGTCGAGTTGGCCCTCCAGTGAGCAAAGATTAATGTGGTGCATCACTCTGTCTTACAGCCCTTCACCCCGCTGCATTGTTGCTAAACGCGCCTCACAGTGGCGCCCTAAATGAAAAGCGCCTTTTATTTAAAACCGAATATCAGAATGCGTGACATTTGGAAAAACTTCAAACGAATTACAGTGCCAAGGTTCCTCAAAACTCATCTGGTTTGCCCCTGGGCACGGTAAAAAGCCATTAGTTTTCCCACTGTGCCGCCGCTCACAAGGGAAAAATAAAGACGCAGAGCCTTGTATTCAAGGATCTCTTCTTTCTGTTGATAAGAAAAATATGCAGCTGGCACGGCGGAAAGGAGTCTTTAAGGGCCTCAGCTCTTCTTCAATTAGAAACCTTGTACACAAATGTCTTTGAAAACAGAAACAAGTGTTCTCGTCAGACAACATCTCTTGAATGCTAACCTTCCCATTCTGTTGCCACTTTAAATATTTGACAACATCCCAAATGAATTCTCCCAAATCTGAGGATGTGCAGCCAGCAAGGTAGGAGTGCGCTGGCTGGCTTTAAGTGGAGTCTTACCTCTTTCTCTATGTCTTTTCTAAACAGAAGTATTTTGACATGTTTCTTTTGCAATTGTCCCTTTGAGATGAATGCTGGACAGACTTTAGAGGCCCCTGGAGAAGACAGAAAGAAAGAGGATAATTAAATATAATTTAAAGAATTTTACTCTGTCTTTGACATTATACAAACTATTATCATGCAGGTTTCAGCACACAGGAAGAAGCCACGGTCATTTTAGGATCTTAAATCATGTTGAATCTAAGTAAACATCTTCATTCCAACAAAGTTTGCCTGCCCATAGATGCTTTGATTATATATCTCAGCTGTTTTTGCTTGTGAAATATCGGTTCAAATGTTTGTTTTATTAAATGTCTCCTTATTCTTCGTGAAGGAGACATGGGAATGTCGGGAGACGGGATGATGAGCCCTGATGTGAAAGCGAAGGCGGACGTAAAAGACGACAGCGTTCCCGCCAACGAGCCTCACAAACCAAAGGTACACAGTTGACCTTTATCGACTTGCAATCTTTTTTCTGCAATTCCCTTTCTCCCTCTCGTTTTTTATTTTTGTTTTGTTGTGTTTTTTGATCTTTCTCCCCTAATGAAGCAAACCGAATCTGATCAGCATATGCTGCCTCAGCACAGTGGGATGTTTCTCTCTTGTTTTCTCGCCATATCTAATGATTTGTTTAACATTTACCATTCCTAATGTTTTCCTCGCTTTGTTTTAGCCCCCAGCACTCTCTCCTTACTGATGTTTTGGCAGCCCGAGCTGCAAAAACAAAACACACTCACACTCACACGCACAGGCATATTTGTTAATTTATTTTATATAACGAAAAGACAAGAAGCCGCAGACTGGCCTTTCCAGTAAGACACACACACACACACACACACACACACACACACACACACACACACACACACACACACAAGCACATGTACACCATCCTTCTCGTAACACTACTTCCTCAGTGCCTCACACATACACACAAACACACACATGTCCCAATACACAATGCTGACTTCTCATTTTGCCCTACAATTGCAGCTCGGCTTGGCTCAGCTCAGCAACAACAGAACTCTGCTCTTTGCTCTTCTCTTCCCCCTCCTCTTGTTTTTGCTTAACAACCCCTTTTTCTCTCTCTCTCTCTCTCTCTCCCTCAGCCACACACTCACACAGACGTGCACAAACACACTCACACGCCTCCATCACATCCAATACACGTCTTTTCCCTCCAAATCCCTGTCTTTTCTTTTGCTGATTACGGTAGTAGGGCCTTTTGAATTATTTAAGGCAGTCAGAGCAGCCAGAAAGACCCCCAGTGCTCCCAAAAGAGATGATCTGTCTGCCAAGAGAGTGAGAAAGAGAGAGAGGGGGGGGGGGGGGGGGGTAAAGGGAAAGAGATAAGGTTTTGCTGACATGAGCATTCTGTACACAGAACAGAAGCACTTGTCAAGCTGTTGTTCCTTTTTTTGCAGTCTCTTTCTCACACACTTACACACTTACACACTTACACACACACACACACACACACACACACACACACACACACACTGGCGAATGTACACATGAACTGAAGGACAAGACTCACACTCACATGCACTGATGGGAACTAACATGGAATGTCACACACACACATGTATGGAATATGGAATAAAGATGATCTGCTACATGCTGGTCTGCATTTATGCATGTTGAAAAGACACAATGGCAGAATGCAGATTCCTCACACACACTTACTGTCCCCCTGGCTTTATTTCAGTAGTTTGAAGGTACTTGTTCTTTTGTAATTAACTTAGCCTTGCGCCAAAAGCTTGATGTGCATCTGCATTGATTGACAGCTAAACCCAAAAATGCTGACCAATCAGGGAAGACTGGGCTCTTTTCAGAAGGGTAGGAGATAAGCAGAAAACAGCTACAGTCGGACAGGCAGTACAAGGAGAATACATATTTTTTCAACGAAAATTACAGAATGTCAGCTTTTTCTTGTTGTATCAGAATATAAACAATTCAATCTAAAAAGTTGTTTAACATGACTACCGGAAAAACATGTATTTTGAACTCACCTACATTTACCTGGAGAGCTACATTTAATAAGCCGGTTCAAATTATTTATACAGTATTTATAAATGGTATATCATTTGTTTATAAAGCTTTAGGAGCATATTTTCCGAGTGTTTATAGTGACTATAGCTGACACATAAATGTAATCCTCTAAAATGTAGTGGGATCCGAATACAACTTAAAATCTTAATACTGAAGTGGAATTGAGATTTACTTGACACACATTATGAACTTGCATTACAACTCAAACACACACGTCTCAGTTTCCTTGCACACACACATCGACTCAATGTGTTCTATCTTCTGCTGAAAACTCATAGTCTGACCTCACTGTTGTTGTGAGAGTAGAGGATCATACCATTGTGTTATACTGATAGTGAGGAGGTGTGTGGAAGGCAACAGTGATTCTTTTATAGAAATGAACTTGTAGTCCTCTTCCTCTCCCCCCCAGCAGCTACAGGACGGCTACAGCAACAGCAGCAGCTCCCAGCAGTGTGTGTCGCAGCCCACCACGCCAGGGGGTGCGCTGCCCGTGCCCTCCCCCCTCTCCCCCAGCCCAGCCAGCCTGTCCTCCTACCACGGAGACGACAGTGACAGCATCAGCAGCCCCCCCTGGCCCCTCAAAACCCCCTCCAGCCCCGTAAGTACTAAAGGCTCAATCACTATTGGCTGGATGGGTGTGTGTATTTACTGGATAAGTAAAGGAATGACATGAACATATTGACACAGAAACCAAACCAAGAGAATTAATGATCTGTGAAACACATTTAAATTCCCTTTATAGACAATAATGTCAGTATAAGCTGTTAGTTTGATTTATTTATTTATGACTGAAGGATTATTGTGTAATTACATGATCAAATGCTGGTTCTTAGACTACAGAAATATTTTTAAACCTGGACTGAAGCCAGACATGTCTTGGTAAGATTACACTTTGTCCACCAATTCGAACTTGAGGGACATAAATGTGCTGTGAATGAACTTGGAAGTAAACACAAGCTGCTTACTTAACACAATGCTCTAAAGATTTAGAATTTGTTTTGCTTGGTCATTGAACCAAGGGCCTACTTCAGAATTTGTAAATATGGGATTAAACTTTAATGATCCTTGTGGGAAGAGAGAGTTGTTGGTAAAGCAGAAAACTGCAATAGGAGACAGCCATAAACCGCACATGAGAAGTCAACGACGCCACCGTGACGTCATCAATATGTTTTGGAGACAGTCTTACATGCTTAAAACAAAATAGGATGTCATTTACTGGAAAAGCACCCGAATGTTTTTCTGTCTCTTCGTACAATCGAACGCTGAAAAATAAATGTTAAAGTTAACGTTCATCAACTGAAAACATGCTGTAAAAGAGATTTAAGACAAAAAAAAAAAAAAACATTCCACAGCTATTTAACAATGTATTCAGTGCCATAGATACGCATTGCTACTCATCTATTTTGACTGACAGGCCGAATGTCTAAGCGACCTGTCAATCTCAAAGAAGCTACGCCCTGAAGCATACCGAGCTTTGTTTATGTATTATCTTACTAATGGGAAAATCATTTACAAAATAAACATTTAGCCTTATTAAAGAAGACTTGAATCTATTGATTGAGCCCATAAACTCATTAAAAACTCATTTACTGAGATAATACCTTTAAGTGTGAAGAAGGGTAGTTTTTTATAGACTTCTATACAACTTTGTAATGACTTCTTACTGCGATGAATGGAACCACCTACTGGCCATTGGAAATAATGCAGGTTTTAAATTGGCTTCACATGTGTTTCAACTGTTTCAACATGAACGTAGCTGATTAAGGACATTTTCATTTCCATAAGCTAACTTTTTTTTCTGCATCTCTCACCAGAAACCCAACCCCAACTCCTCCTCTCTCAGTGGGGAGCGAATCACACGGCTCTTTGATCTTGGTGTGGAGCCGGAGAGGCGGGGCTGGGTGGAGCGATACCTGACCTTCATGGAGGAGAGGGGCACGCCTGTTGCTCAGCTTCCCACTGTGGGCAAGAAGCCCCTGGACCTGTGGAAGCTCTACATAGCTGTTCGTGAGATAGGAGGCCTCGCCATGGTAACGTTTAGAAAACACACTTGATATTTTTGGGGGGGGGGCAAAAACATGAACTCCATAGCGATGATAACAGACAGATTAAACAGTTGATAAGCCTTCAGTCAACGTGTATCAGCAATGTGCTGTGTATTAAACCAGCATGGCATATGCATTGCGATGGTAGCAGGAAACGGCATTGCACTTCAAACCCAAAAGTATATAGATATGCAAACATTACACATCTTATTTCAAAACCTTGGGCATTTTATTTTGCTACAGTAGCCTCTTCTTTTCTACGAAGGCTTTTCACACAACTTGAAGGGATTGTGTCCCTTTCAGCCACAATAACATGAATGAGGTAGCCACTGGTGTTATGAAATAAGGTTCCAGTTCAGGTCCGGGCTGTGTGCATGCTGGTCAATCCATTCCACACTGCACCTAGAAAAAAGTTGTACTCAGACCTTGTCGTGCTGAAAAGGAAAATGACCTTCCCAAACATTGTTGCTGCTAGTTGCAACTGAGAACCTTTAAATAACAGCCCCAGAGTAAAAATATGTGTTCATGGGTGTCTAGATACAGCGATGTGAAAAGTATGGGTAAGAGTAGCAGACACATGTAGATTAAGTACAAAAACATGAAATGTACAGCCATGGACTTCATTATTTTTGATTTAATTCAGCAGGGTGTGGTCAACCATACTCCAGGCAAAATTACAAGAGCCTGGCTGATGCTGCAGGGATACATAAAGATGAAGAAATAGGACATGATTTGACTTATTTATGTCTTAATTCCTCATCCTCAAACCCTCATCCACTCAGGTAAACAAGAACAAGAAGTGGCGCGAGCTGTCCTCCACCCTGAACGTGGGCACATCCAGCACCTCCGCCAGCTCTCTGAAGAAGCAGTACATCCAGTTCCTGTTTGCCTACGAGTGTAAGATGGAGCGGGGGGAGGAGCCGCCGGCAGACAGCAGCACCATGGCCGGGGGGGACAGCAGGAAGCAGGTCAAGATCCAGCCCCCCTCACCTGGTAAGGCCTGAAAACACACTCAATTGCTGTTTCCTTTTTTTCACCACTCAGATCCCCCATCTGTCTGTAGCCAAACAACAGGTGCTGCTGATCAAACTACAGGTGTCAGGAATCTTCAGAGCAACAGTGATCTGTATTCATGACTATGTGTTGTGTACATCATAGACACAACAAATGAGTCAGACACCTTTTAGTGAATGTAGCTGCCATGCTAGCATCTTGGAGGTAATTGTTGGGTGTAGAAATGTTTATAAAGCAGGAACAAATTAAAGTTTTCTCGGCTACTGTACACATCACCAGACTATAAATAATGATGGGATTCAGTATGAACCAAAAACATAAATTATCCATTTCCAACAGTGCAAAGACAGTTCATAGAGCAGTGGCAGTTATAGAGTTAGTTAACCTAATTAACATCCGTTTTTTATAAAAAATAATTAAAAAAAGTCTCTAAAACGTACAACCGCTAGAACCGAGGCAAAAATGTCAAATTGTCCCTTTAACAGCTTACAGTGCCATGGCCAGCCAGTGTGTGCTACATTATTATTAATAATAATATCTTACAAGAATGCAACATCAATACATGAACACAGATTAAAGCCCAACACGCCACGGTGATCATTAGCCCTAATGAGATGATTCTTAGTTTAATAAAGGTACGCTCCAATGCGAGCACTGTGCTTTCGAGGAAATGTAATACTGTTTTAGTACAGCACCGTACAAAGGGTTTGCGTTCTGTTTGTGTACATTACCTGTTCACACCACGTCTGTCTCTCGGCACAATTATGACGTGAGGATCAGCAGAGGAGAGGGAAAGAGTTGGAGCCATGCGGAGCGGTAAGGTCACGTCTCTAATTTGCAGCGGAGATGAGAAAAGTGACCCTGGCTTTTAAATAGAACATCAGAGCACTTCACCTGCCTGAGACACTGCAGATTGCTTTTCCTGGTGGGTGGGAAAGAGCATCTCCCTTTTATTTGCATACACACACACATACATACAGTACACATTAGCTACCTATATAAACATGTGAATTATTTCATATTCCCTCTTGCTCATAACACTTTATAATCTACAATTTGGCCCTCTCTCATCTATTGAACGAGACCTAACCAAGACCAATTTCACAGAGTCTCTGTTCTCTGCTGATGGAACCGTGGAACTCAGATATGGAGTCTATATTGGGAAATATGAAAAGGTCAATGTTTGTTCCACCTTTTGGATATGCAGCATTAAACTGTAAAGTACTAGTTGCAGCATATGATTGAAGTAAGTTCTGCTGCATCATTTTTACGGCACCTGCATTTAAATCATCATCAGAGTTAAAAACCCTGCAGCTAATTATGTACTACAGCTGTTAGACAAAACAAAAAAAAACATAATTCTACACTGTGCATTTAAAATGTGAAGGGTAGTTACATATTGGTGTTGCTTAGCTCATGTTTCATAGCTCTGCTAATATTGTAATCACCACAGATGACTCGGTCAGGGGTGATAAACCTCCAGGTTAGCTAAACTTCATCGAAAGAATAAACCGAGGCAAGCAGTACAATTATTTACCATACTTTTCTGTTTTAAATATCCATCACAGTAGTTAAACACCCAGTGATTGTACTTACTGTAGCTGAGACAAAATAATCTGTGCGATGAGGGATTATTACTATGATTGAAACAATCAAATTATTCTGTATTTCCTAGCTTTGTGATTTTTTTCCGACTTCATAGATAGTATTGTTTTAACAGATATTGTTTATCTTCCAATCATTCAATTAATATGTAATATTAAAATCAAATGTATGACAAATTGTCTGCTTTTGCAGTTTTAAATCAAACTTAATTTTTGCTGGGATGTCCCAGGAAACCAGGGCAAAGAACAATTTATATTGCTGTGAAGTAATAAACTGTACATCACAGGAAAGCATCCACCCTTCATCCAGCTACTGTTCACTTGTTTACAAGCGTTAATCTTGTCTGAATGCAGTGTCGCAATGTTGCCATGTTCCTGGACATTAGCAATTACTTTGATAAGATAAAAAAAGATATGTGTAACCTAAATAAATTATAACACTTCATTTCCCAAACAATCAAATAAAATTAATGACAGTTGACATTTATATAATGTCAACAAGTCTTTAATGTGTTTGCCTATTATGGGCCAGTGCATCTGTCACCAAACACACAAACAATTGCAGTTAGAGGTTCGATTCAGACGCGACCAAAGAAATTACACAGGGAAACATTGTCTGTTTGAGAAATTATGAATACCCCTTTAGAAAAAGTCCCATTCATTTCCTTTTCACGCCTCTGTCTTGATCTACTATCCATGCTCTCCTGCTGCAAAGTGCAAACTGCCTCCCTGACACCCTGCCAGCCTATATATAGACTGACAGCCCAATGATGTCACACAGGGAGCTTGTCCAGTGTGTGTGTGTGTGTGTGTGTGTGTGTGTGTGTGTGTGTGTGTGTGTGTGTGTGTGTGTGTGTGTGTGTGTGTGTGTGTGTGTGTGTGTGTGTGTGTGTGTGTGTGTGGAGTGATTAATGAGAGCTGGAATGTAGAACGTAAACAAACTCGACCTCGCCGTCACCTTTCATTCACAAAACTCACTCGGCTGACTGACTTTTTTTTCTCCCCCCCCTTTAACCATTACCAGCCCTCTGGATTATTATGTCACCCGCACACATACACACACAGCCTCTCGTGCACACACACATCAAAGGCCAGTCTCCTTTTTTTGTACACACTCTTTTTCCCCTCTGTCATTCTTCCCTGTGAATGTGGAGCAGAGGGCACATGAGTTCACGCTCTCCTCCAGCTCTGTAACCCCACGGCTCGGTGTTATGTATCCGTCTGTCTGCTTGCCTGCTCTTGAGGAATAGTAAACCTCTTAACCTTGGCTAACCCGTTTGCACTTCTCTCGTGTGTGAGTGTGTGCGGGCATATCCCAGGAAGTGGAGAATCCCTAATGCTCACCGGCCCTTCCTTGCTCTCTCTTCTACCCCGGCTCATCATCAGGGGAAAACCACCTCTCCCTCTCTCTCTTTCTCTCTCTGTTTCTCTTTCTCTGATGGTGTAGAGGCAGGGGGTATCATTGAATAATTCAGAATTAGCATGAATTTTTAAAGCTTAAGTCTTTCTTCCCTTTTTTCTTTTTCTTCCCGTGGAAACGTGCGGTGCAGTGAAAGGCCACTGAGGCTGTTCCAGAGAAAGCCTTCTTACGCTAAATGCTCATTAGGACGCTTTCATATTCTCTCTTCCACCGTCTTTGTC
The DNA here is from genome assembly GCF_000735185.1 of Notothenia coriiceps. NCBI lineage: Eukaryota > Metazoa > Chordata > Actinopteri > Perciformes > Nototheniidae > Notothenia > Notothenia coriiceps. Next base: position 12,353 of record NW_011333290.1, on the reverse strand, counting down.
CTCTTTTAGCTGAAACGCTCCACAATTTCCATTAAACCTGCTTCTGGGAATTTGTATCCCTTGGTTTATCTGGTAGGGGGCTCTTTGTGTGTATTAGGCTCTTATTGGTCGGCACTCTCATACTTTACGAGTCACCTGAACTTCCACAGAAATACGGTGTCATAACAAGAGAGCACACTAACCCAATTTTAACCTCTGTAGGAGTCTCTTTGTGAGGGGATGTATTTGTTAGCATGCCGAAAGCACATGCTTTCTCACTTAAATTGAGGGGTGTGCATGTTTTTCTTTATTTTTGATACACTAATGGTAGTAGATACACTATATTTTCTTTAAATGCATATGTGCCCCCAGCATAGCCCTCCACATGAACCCATGATCAAGTCCATGGTACACTAGCCTGCTAACCCATCTTCAAACAGCTTCTAAATAGAGAGCTGTGCTGCAATTCCCTCTGAGGAAGCCTTCGCTGTGTCCTCTCCTCCTGCCTTCTTTCCTCCTGCCTCCTTTCCTCCTCCCTCCTCTCCTCCTGCCTCCTTTCCCTTCTCCTAGCAGTCCCTCATCTTTCTGCCCTCATGGCGGCTGTTTGCTTCGAGATCAGTTCTCACGTAGGGTACCACTCTTAGTGCTTCGGCTCTAAATCCTAAGTTATCTCCCTTACACAGCACCTCGCTGCAGAGAAAAAGCCCACCATGGCCGCCTTTACTCAAACAAGCCTCTAGATCATATCCTGAGAGCCTTGCGGTCTGATGTGTTTCACTTTTTGCTTTTGCGAGTTCTGTGAATCATATAATGATTTAAACGGATACTTGTGTCTTCCAGCGAATTCAGGCGGCTCACTCCAAGGCCCGCAGACGCCTCAGTCCTCCGGCAGCAGCTCTACAGCGGAGGCAGCGGGAGATCTGAAACCCCCCACCCCTGCCACCACCCCTCTGGGACAAGTCACACCTCTGCCCCCCAACAGGTACCACACAGACCCACTGTAACAGTAACAGCACTAATGCAGTACTGCTGATGCTCCAACGCTGCTCTAATGATAATAATAATAATTAATTACATTTATTTTAGCGCTTTTACAAGTGCTTGAAGCGCTTTACATTACATATTACATATATCAGACACGTAATACATCAATACTGTGGACAATACCCACAGGAGCAATTTAGGGTGGTCATTATGTTCATCCAGTCACTGCCGCTATAGTAGTTTTTATTATCTATGATTATTTGACTTTATTTTGTAAAAGAACTTGCAGTACTGCAGAACTTCTGTATGCACATTGCATGACACAAATAAACAACAGTTTGAATGTAACTTAGTAAACTCAACTAGTCAACATATTTGAAGGATAAGGTTGAATTATATTATCAGCATTGTTTAAGATTACAGTGCTTAACAATATATACCGTTGTTGAAATAAGCTTCACTTGTGACTTAATGTGCTGCATACGTGTCTACAGTATTGCATCTGTAACTATATCAAATAATATCTAACTCCCAGTTTTAAAGAAAAGGAAAAATAAAGATGATTTTCCGAAAAAGTAAACATGTTCTTCCCTGGCCTATGATAAACCCCTCTAGCATCTTTGACAAAAAATTGCGTAAACTTAATAGCCAATTAAAACATTTAATAATTTGTCTTCAAAGCACACATTCCATATGTTCACTGTTTCAGTTGTCTCCACCTCCCTCACAGCTTCTTCTTCTTACCCCCTCCCCCTCCTCCCTTGTCCAGGAGCAGTGTGAGCGTACAGGATCCCTTCTCGGAGGTGAGCGACCCTGCCTTCCAGAAGCGTGTTACCCCCCTGCCCCCCTCAGCTCCCTACCAGCAGGGCCTCAGCATGCCTGACATGATGATGAGGATGCAGTACGACACCAAGGACCCCTTCGCCGGGATGAGGAAGAGTGAGTGAACCACACGCTGTGACATCCTTTTACCCAAACCATGTTCTCCACAATTTCCCCCAATATTCTGAGTCTTATGTTAATAAACTTTAAATGAGTATATGTAAATGAATTAACTCTTTAAAATGCCTCATTCATCCCAAAGCCATTGTTCTTTGGTTTGTCTTGTCGGTCTAATTCATCGTCTAGTCAGGAAAGGTGTGTGTGTGTGTGTGTGTGTGTGTGTGTGTGTGTGTGTGTGTGTGTGTGTGTGTGTGTGTGTGTGTGTGTGTGTGTGTGTGTGTGTGTGTGTGTGTGTGTTACTACCAGAAGTATGAAAGAAGATGAGAACAATTTTTTAGGCCACACACATCCTTTTATCGAAAACACAACGGCCCGTCTGATGTTCTTGTAGCTTAGCCTTCGTCTCATCCTTACTTTGTACGTCCTTTTCATCCTCCTCATTCTCAACCTTTCATCCTTTCCATCCTGCTGAGAAGCACCTGTTTTGACCAACTCATGCGGTTTAGTTTTCAGAACAAACAGTAGTTTCAGAAAGAATGGCGGCTCCTCTGAAGGCTGGAGAGAATGGAGTCTGAATGAATAATATGGTGGATGTTAGCTGCATAACAACAGTCGCAGCCTCAGAACAATAGATTTAATCATGGGAAATGGAAAATATTCATAGAGGAATGCTGCCACCTGGTGGTCGGCAGATAAAAAGATCCATGCATTTAAAAATAAACATGTTTGCTGTTTATCAGTGATTGCCTAAAATCATGATAATATGCAACAATCAGAAATACCTAATGTTCTCTCCTCCTTCTCAGTGGCAGGAGCTGACCCCTACATTCCGGGTCAGATGCCGAGTGGAGGCATGCAGGACATGTATGGTCGCCCCCCGTCGGCGCTGAGCATGAGCCAGCGCTCGCAATACCCGTACGGGCCGGGCTACGACAGGAGGTAGGAGCAGACCAGCAGATGAGGGTGGTGAACCTGCAGCATGTCATTATTTCTCTGATATTTTCCCTATTCGATCCTCAGACCGGACCATGTCATGGGGATGGAGGGGAACATGGGTCCCCCTGGGAGTCAGAACAACATGGGACCTTCCAACAGTGAGGGCAGCATGTACTCTCCCAGCAGATACCCTTCACAGCAGAGGTCAGCACCTGTGGAGTCATCATGTAACTTTACGATTCATGTTCTGAACCAGCGTGTGATGTATCCTCTGTTGTGTTTCAGACACGATGGCTACAGTCAGCAGTATCCCAGCATGCCATACGGGATGCATCCATCTGGGATGTACCCACAGCAACAGGTGAGAGAGAGCTCATCTCTAAGATGTTAATAAAGAAGCTTTGCACTATATATGACGTACCAGCAAAACATTAAACCCATTTGGAACAGGAAATGCCCTAAGATCACACTAAAGATGGTGTACCATATAAATAAATCCTCACGCTACAAGTTTGATGAAAAGCATGCCAGTAGCTTTTTTTGTAATCCTGCTCATAGAGAAAAGAACCAACAGACGGAAAAACCGAGCCAAATAAAATATCCTTGGAAATGAACATAGAGGATTCGATTGAAATTGTAGAAGTAATCCTAACCATAAATATCTGCCATACCTAGGGTTGAGAAAATATGTAAAGATGCTACTCAGATAATGTAATTCTTAATCTCATATATACCACCACTGATTCTCCTGGAGCTATTAGTATGCCTATTTTTACTAACCATCTCCCCCCTTGCTTCAGCAGGGCTACAAACGGCCAATGGATGGCATGTACGGTCCCCCCCCCAAGAGACACGAGAGCGACATGTACGCCATGCAGTACGCCAACCAGCAGCCGGACATGTACAACCACTACGGCGGGGGGTACTCCGGCCCCGATCACAGACCCTTACAGGGACAGTTCCCCTACCCTTACCCCCGCGACCGCATGGGCCCCTCAGGTCAGAGCCAGCACAGCATGATGGGTGGGGGGCCACCTCCTAACCATGCGGCCGATGGCCCCAACATGTGGCCCTCCAGAACAGACCTGGGCTATCCTTACCCCAACAGACAGGGGCCACCGTCACAAATGCCCCCCTACATGGGTAGAGAGGACATGGAGGGGCGCCCGGGACAGGAGCAGTGGCACCGTCAGTCCCCTTACATGTCATCATCGGGGGGCATGATGCCCCTGACCTCACGCCAGCCATCTTCTTACTCTAACTCTCCCTCCATGCTCAACCACCTGCCCAGGGCCCCCAGCCCGGGGGCCTTCCAGCGCTCCATGGACCCCAGGATGTCTCCGGGCAAGGCTCCGTTCATGTCAGCCATGAAGATGACGAAGCCTGGGATGAGCATGATGGGCCCACAGGGGCCCCTCGGTCACTACCCCCCCAACCTGAGGCGGGACCTCAACTACCCCCCAGGATCAGTGGAGGCCACCATGCCCCTCCTCAAGCCCCGACGCAGGCTCACCTCCAAGGACACCGGTGAGATTATTTATTTAATGACTGTTCTGTCCGAGGTGATCAGATGCAATAGCAATACTACAGTGTAATATATTTAAATATATAAGTCCTGCATTAAATATGCAGCCCATTTCAGAATAGAGTAATCATAATTAGTTATTCATTACGTGCAGTTAATTAATTATGTAGTAAAGGTGGGGCATATTGTTGCCATTCTATAGTATGCCTGCTCATAATAACACATCATCCTTAGTTAGTTGATTCACATGTTGTGTTAATATTATGAATCCAAGTATTGTCAAATAAACGTAGTAGAGCAAAAAATACAATATTGACTTGAAAATATTGAAATACAATACTAGAGTACCCAGTTACATTCAACCAGTGACAGTGGGTGGATTGGTAAGGATAATTATTCTCGTTGTGCATGTTGTGGATTTTTTAGACATATCACAGCCTAATGTACATTTTATAAAAGTACTTAGAACTACGCTATTCAGTGTTTCCTTTGTATCGTTTGGACATTGTCTGAACATCCTACTGTTTATATTGCAGGAACACCGGAGGCCTGGCGCGTGATGATGTCTTTAAAGTCCGGCCTGCTGGCGGAGAGCACCTGGGCGCTGGACACCATCAACATCCTGCTGTACGACGACAGCACTGTGGGCTCCTTTAACCTCTCCCAGGTAAAACACAGGCATACACCTCCCTGCTGACAGGACGCAATCACTCATTTATACTGCCAGAGCCTGCTGTAACTGATATAGTGAAGAGACATAACATTTAGTTGGGAGGACATATTCATTAGACCATTATATCATTATGTAGGCCAAAGGACTCGAGATATTATGTCCATTTGAAATGAAAAAGTAATTAGAATGACATTTGCTTCTGCTCTAATTGCTGACATACATTTTTTCTGAACAGCTGCCTGGATTCCTAGAGCTGATTGTGGAGTACTTCCGCCGTTACCTGATCGAGATCTTTGGCATCCTGGAAGAGTTTGAGGTGGGGGCCGTGGCTCAGAAAATAATTTTGGACCCTGCTGCTGACCAGAAAGAAGAAGCGCCCGCTGACCAGGAAACAGAGTGTAGTGCTCAACCTGAACCTCACGCAGCTCCGGGAGCAGAGGTGGAGAAAGCGGCGGCCATAGTGGAAAAAACTCCACCAGACAATGCAGAGCCAGCCGAGGTGAACGGTGAGACAGAGGTTAGCGTCAAGAAAGAAGAGGACGGAGGGAAAGAGGTGGAGGCAGAGAGTGGAAAAGCAGTAGAGAGTAAAAAGGAGAGCGCCGAGACGGAGCCTAAACCCAAACAAGCCAGTAAATACGACCGTCTCCCCATCAAGATCGTCCACAAGGAGGAGCTGACGGAGGACATGATGGAGCACTTAGGCTACGTCACAGAGTTCACCAGCGGGTTGCTCCACTGGCAGGCAGGCGGGGGGGATTCCACAGCACACATTCAAACACAATTTGAACCCCGGAGCGAACCACCTGCCCGGGCGGAGGGAAAGACAAACAAAGAGGAAGAAAACAGAGAGGATGATGGAAAGAAACATTTCACCGCGACAATTGACGATGTTCTGTGTGCTCGGGTCGACGCCCTCTCCTACGCCCACCCCGCCCGCTCCCTGCCCTCCTACCCTTTCAGGGTGCACGAGGACGGCGAGCAGGACCACATCACCCTGCTGGAGGACGAGCCGCGCTGCCGGGACGAGGCTCCGCTCTCCACCTCCTCTGCCGGGCAGGATGCGCTGGCCAAGCGTTGCCTCTGTGTCTCCAACATCGTGCGCAGCCTGTCCTTCATCCCCGGGAATGATTTGGACATGTCCCGCCACCCCGCGCTGGTCCTCCTCCTGGGCAAGCTGCTCCTGCTGCACCACCAGCACCCGGAGAGGAACAGGTCGCCACCCGGCTACCGGAGGGACGAGCTGCAGGAGCAGGGGTCCTCCAGCAGCGAGGGGGAGTGGTGGTGGGAGTGTCTGGGTCTGCTCAGGGAGAACGCCATGGTCACTCTGGCCAACATCTCGGGCCAGCTGGATCTCTCCACCTACCCGGACACCATCTGCCTCCCCATCCTGGACGGCCTACTCCACTGGATGGTGTGCCCCTCGGCAGAAGCCCAGGACCCCTTCCCTTCAGCAACAGCCCACTCCCAGCTCACCTCCCAGAGGCTGGTGCTGGAGTGCCTCTGCAAGCTCAGCATCCAGGGCGGCAACATCGACCTCCTGCTGGCCACGCCCCCTTTCAGCCGCCAAGAGAAACTCTTCACCGTGCTGCTGCGCTACATCGCTCAGAGGAAGGCGCAGGTGTACCGGGAGATGGCCGTGGCTTTGCTCTCCCACCTGGCACAGGGAGACCCCACGGCGGCGTGCGCCATCACCATGCAGAAAGGCAGCGTGGGTAATTTTGTAGGCTTCTTGGAGGACGGCGTCAGCATGGTGCAGTACCAGCAGAACCCTCACAGCCTGCTGCACATGGGGCAGCCCCCCATGGACCCGCCCAGCATCAACATGATGTGCCGAGCGGCTAAGGGCCTGCTGGCCATGGCCAAAGTGGCGGAGAACAAGACAGAGTTTGTGCTGTACGAGAGCCGATTATTAGACATGTCCATTTCCTCCGTGCTCAACGCAGGGGTGGTGGCTATCATTTGCCAAGTTCTCTTCCACTTAGGGAAATTGTGACAAGAGGAGAGGCAGGACTCACCCGGCAGATGCTAACACACTCCTGTGGTTTTCTATTTTTATTTATCAAAATGACAGAAAATGTTTGTTTTTCTAAAAAAGAAATATCCACATAAACAAAAATATCTATATATGTAAAGCCCCCGTTTAAAAAAAAAAAAGTGGGTTTGGGATTTGAAAACCCCTTTTAATACAAAATATTTAATACCTGCTGGCGATTGCTACTTTTGTTCGGCATTTGTTTTTCGCTTGTTTACTTTTTTTCAGCCAAAGCTGCCACCAGATGTTGGTGCTGAATTACGTGGTTCCTTTTGAGTCGATGGAGATGTTTTTCAGTTTTATAAATGCTAAATATACTCATCAACATTTTGTTAACGGAGAGTATTTATTTAAAATGTGACACTGTACAGTAGTTTGAACTTTTTTGCCAACAGTCGTGGGAGAGGGGGGAAAAAACACTGACTTTTCAAATTGAAATGTATATTTCTCCATCGCTGGAAGATAAATTGTGCAATAGGACTCCAGAGCAAGTTGTCCCTTTTTGAAGAATCTTTAAAGACACAGTCTGCAGTGTGTGCTTTAAGCCATGAGGAGGCAGCATTGCACCAGCCAATCAACATGAGAGATGAGCGTCTGTCAGAAAAGCCTAATTTATCAATCATAGCCTCAACCACTCTCACAGAATAACTTTTGTGTTTCCCAAGCACTTGTGTCATGTCTGTATTTTTTCATCACTGTGTATATAAACTGTTGGACGCACATGATTCTTTCAGTCTCAATCAAGCATAGCAAGAGACTCTCCGACTATTATACAAATGCTTTTATCGTTGGTAAATTTGTTATTGTTATTATACATATTTTGTTAATGGGGTCAAATATTTGAACATGGCAGATGTAACTGGTGTTTCAATGTAAAAAAATCCTGTATGCATTGTATTATAGCTGAGAAAACAATCGCTTTGGTAATCAAATGTGAAAGTGCCAGGGTGAGAGGTCACATAAGATAACACATTTCTGTTTGTTTACTGTCCTCCATTCATGTCAAGGGGCATATTTTTAAAACGAGATAATGCTCTAAAAAAAACGTGTGAAAAGAAAATGTCCTGAGAGCTCATTGTAAAATTTGCCTTTTTTTCGTATGACTCCATGTCTCTCTTTTATTCAGTATACACATTTATACTCTGTGCCGCACATGTCACAAATAAATGTACTAAACATTGTTAAGCACCGGAGACGTTGCATTATGTCCAGACAATCTTAGGCCAATAAAACAAACATCAACTGCTTACACGGACTGCCTTTTATTGATGTCATTCACCATTATTTCATCACGGTCACAGCTGAATCCTGCAGCTTTAAGGCGAAATTATACAACGCTGCGAAAGTCCAGAGGACGCGTGATAAGAGGACCTGATAGTCTTCCTGACAGAGTTCAAATATTCAAGCCGACAGATAAACATGGCTGCTACTCATTTTTGAAAGTTTCCCATCAATGAATATCACAAAGTTCTGGATTGAATGCCTTTATCTCTTCATCAAAAATGTTAATATAGTGTAGAGTAAAAAAGTTAAAGGTCATGTGGGGTTTTTTTGTACAGGTAGGAGACACAAGCAAGGACACAACAACAATGTAGGTTAGAGAAGATTTCCATATCCCAAAAAAGTAAAATAACAAAATAAAATAGCAGTAATAACACTCATTAGACGAGAACAAAATAACCAAAAAATAAAGAGAGAAGAAAACAGTCAATAGGATCGCTTCAACATTTCAGATAAAAAAGTTCTCTTTGCAGCAAACTGAGACTAGGCAGATACATCATAGAATAGGTTTATGTACATTTACAGTTGCATGTTGTGTTGGCGTTGAAGTCTGGGTCTGATAAAGTGTCGTGAATACTTATTGTACTCTTGGGACCCCACACTCAATTTAAACGGCTCCTCTCAGATTATTAGCTTGCATTATCTTCCCAAAGGTCCACGACCTTTTGACCTCTATTCTCCAACATACAGTGATTCCCTTCTCAAAACCTCATACCACTTTAATTTCTAGAGCCCTTGAGCTCTTCAGGAAGGACGCCACCTAACATTTGCAAGAAGGCTCTTGTGAAAAAAGCTTTTGACCCGTTTCAATTGAAGTGTCATGCATTATAGGCCTTCACACAAGATATTTTTGACTTGTCATGCTATGAAAAGTACAGGGGTTAATAATAACATTAATGTAACACTGTCATGACACTGCAATAGAACACAGCTGTCTTTAATCAGCATGCATGAAAGCTAAATGGAATTCAGCCGTCATGAATTGTATTGTTGTACACCTATTGCTTTTCTGACATATAGAAATATTGTTTTAGGAAAAACTCCTAGGGTTCATAAGGAATGATTCTCCATTCTCCTCCCAGCTTTGGTTATGGTTCTTAATAGAAAAGTAGGATACATCTTGCCCCATTTGTTACAGCTTTGTGTTGCTGTATCCAGGGACTAGTTTGTGTGTACATTTCTGCACGTCTTTAATTCCGTTTATTAAAGGGTTAGGGTTAGGCATGAAATAGAAATCTTTCAAGAGCAGACATAATCTCCCTATGATTTGAGTACATTTTACAGCCTCAATTTAAAGAAGAAGAATAGTTGAATGAAGACACTTCTGCTAACACCTGGTTGTATTATCTTCTACTGTAACTCGTCACAGGTGAAGTTAACTGTGGATCATACTGAGAGTGATAGCACCAGATACTCTTCTACTTTCTCTTCTTGTCTTTAAATGAAGTGCTCAGAATTCTTCCTTCTTCTTTAATTGGAATTTCACGCCTTTCTCCCTCCTTTCCTTTGCCATGGGAAATGTGGGCTTAATATCAAGTCCTATTTTAAGCTGCCTTTAATAATAGCATTCCTGTCGTTGACAACATGGGCGAAGAACTGGTTGGGTCTCAAATAATGATTGTCGCTTTCCTGCAGAGAATGACAATCACTCACATTCATCTTATTCAAACCTTACTGATGCCTCAAAACGAATGACAGCAGCATGAACTGATTAACAGCTTGATCGATTTTTTCAGTAAAAGTTTCTGTGGGAAAAGAAAGGGAATGTCTTGGCATCTTAACTTAGGCTGTACATGTATGCACCTGCAGATCACAAACTGAAACATAGCTCACACACCTTTGAGCACTTCCAATTTCCATTTAGAGATTGATAAGTGGGTTTGCTTTCACGTAGGCAGCCAAGCGCAGGAGAATACCTCCCACACTCCTGTGCCTCTGAGAAGCTGAGTCATCGAGCTCGGACAGGATGGATGTGGTGGCAGAGTGGAAGCCAGGCCTGTCATTGGCAACCGCCGGGCCTGGGTGCCCAGCCCTGCCGCTTCTCACCGCTAACGTAGGTAGATGAATGAGCATCAGGTGAAGACAAAAGAGAGTGCTCTAACCTTTCAGAGGAAGTGTTTTATGTGTGGTGTGAACTGTGTGTGTGCTTACCAGTTCAAGCCACGTGCAATAATTGTGGCTAAAGAGAGTATTGATGAAGCTTTGATGTGCATGTGCCTTCATGCTGTCCAGGTTTCTAATCCAAACAGTTTTGCCTGGATGAGGCCTTGGCAGAATGTGATTCAGGCCTGTGTTGTTCTTGGATAGGGGCTCAAAGGCCCAATCGCGTCCACTTACTTTCCAACACAAACACAGCTTCAGCCATATGTCATGGCATCGCTTAATGAGCCCCACATTTAAGGAATTAGTCTGGAGGGCTTACAGGTCATTAGCAGCCATTCAAAACATCCACAGTTTTCCAACAGATTAAGCAAAACATGTGCCACTTGATAGCTTCACACGCCCGGCGGCAGTGGCAGCCAGTCATGCTCTCAGCCAGTTTGCAGACGCACGACACAAGCTTTAATGGGGGACAACTCCCAGCACCAAACCTCACCACTTCCTTATAAACATTGTCAGTCAGCTCTGGGTACAGTGCAGTAGTTTGTGTACAAGATTGTGTGAGGGTGTTGCATTGTTTTATCAGAGATGCTCAATATCCCTGAATGCTAGATCTATGAGGGGCCGTGTAGGCCAAAATTCAAACTAACCTCGCACACACACTACTGAAAACATCTAGCCTTGCACACACACTACTGAAATACTCTCACCTTCACTACTGAACACCTCACACAAACACTACTGAAAACATCTGGCCTTGCACACACACTACTGAAAACTCTCACATTCACTACTGAACACCTCGCACACACACTACTGAAAATTAACCTCAAACTCTCACAACTGAAAACATGTTACCGAAAGGTTCTCAGTAGGGAATGTGCATGTGTTTCACCTGTGTGTGTGAGGGAGATTCTTGCTGTAACGGAAGTCACTGTAATGAAACGGAAGTAACAAAAAACAATGCTGCAGTGATACAGTAGGTGGCGATAATTCTCGTCTACTCTGTTTGGAAGTCGCCAATAAAGAAAAAGAATGAAACAGAAGGTCCAATTCAGCATTGATTTATAGAGAAACAGCACGGCAGCCGTTGGCTGGAGCAGTCTACAAACTGAGAAGGTCTGGTCTATGGAGGTGTTCTTGTTCATGTAACCCAAATGTCCTGTAGACTCTCTGAACACCCTTGGACTCTGCGTTGTGTTTCTTATGGGTGATGGGATGTTATGCAGAGAGGAGGAAAACAGGACACAGTAGATCGGATTGTAGTGGAGACGCTGAGCGGTGATTTATTTATTCCAATGGCAGCTCTTCTGAAACACCTTTTATGGAGTGAATGTAAATGCTACATTTACATGCTAACCAATAAAACATCCAAATTAACAGACAAAACATAAAAAAGTCATTCCTAGCATTCTGTGCCATTTAGGTCCCCAACACATTATACCATATATTTTGTATTTAAAAGGTCTAATGCTTATTTTTTAAAAGCTTGGTTTTAAATGTTTATCCACCTCTACCATAAAACAACAATGTTATTTACCCAGGATATTCAAAATTCTAAATAATTACTCTGATTTTAGCACAAGTAGGCCGAATTGCTGTGTCCCACAATGGACAAAAAACAACAATTTGCTGCGCAACAGCAACATCTAGTGGCCTGTCAAGGCTGCTACCTTTCAGTGCTTCTCAAAGTGTGGTCCGCGGACCACTGGTGGTCCGTGAGCGCCCCCTAGTGGTCCGTGAGTATATTGGTAACATTTCACATTTGAAATTAATTAATTAATTTAAAGGTGGGGTAGGTAAGTTGGAGAAACCGGCTCGAGATACACTTTTTGTTATATTCCATGGAATGCTCTTAACATCCTGATAGCAATGAATATCTTAAGTGCTTTGACAAAAAA
>NW_011333289.1:0-5049 GCF_000735185.1 Notothenia coriiceps | reverse complement strand
ACCAGTGTGTGAAAGGGTGATTGACCAGTGTGTGACGGGGTGACTGATCAGTGTGTGACGGGGTGATTGATCAGTGTGTGACGGGGTGATTGATCCGTGTGTGACGGGGTGACTGATCAGTGTGTGACGGGGTGATTGATCCGTGTGTGACGGGGTGATTGATCCGTGTGTTCGTGTGTGACGGGGTGACTGATCAGTGTGTGACGGGGTGATTGATCCGTGTGTGACGGGGTGATTGATCAGTGTGACGGGGTGACTGATCAGTGTGTGACGGGGTGATTGATCAGTGTGTGACGGGGTGATTGATCCGTGTGTGACGGGGTGATTGAAGTGTGTGACGGGGTGATTGATCGTGTGTGACGGGGTGATGATGTGTGTGACGGGGGACGGGGTGATTGATCAGTGTGTGACGGGGTGATTGATCCGTGTGTGACGGGGTGATTGATCCGTGTGTGACGGGGTGATTGATTAGTGTGTGACGGGGTGATTGATCCGTGTGTGACGGGGTGACTGATCAGTGTGTGACGGGGTGATTGATCCGTGTGTGACGGGGTGATTGATCAGTGTGTGACAGGGTGATTGATCAGTGTGTGACAGGGTGATTGATCAGTGTGTGACAGGGTGATTGATCAGTGCGTAGTCCGGGTGAATGAGTGATGTTGTGTGACGGGGTGACTGATCAGTGTGTGACAGGGTGATTGATCAGTGTGTGACAGGGTGATTGATCAGTGCGTAGTCCAGGTGAATGAGTGATGTTGTGTGACGGGGTGAATCACATTCCTGTGTGAGTGTCAGCAGGAGCTCACCTTCAGCTTCTTGTTCAGTTTGCAGCAGTATCGGTACAGCATGGCCAGATTCAGAGGGCCGAAGTCTGCGTAGAAACTGAGACAGAAAGCAGTGTTTACCTTCAGGAAGCATCGGTTACGGCTCTGACAAGTGAGGATAACACTCTCATATGTCCTCTTCATTAAAAAGGGGCCATCTCCTGATATTCAGGTGTATTTTAGTATTTAGCGTCTCTACCGTGACATGTTTCCATGCTTTAATGTCCAAAAAGCTGGGAGTGTATGGGACTTTAGCCTCTGCAGACCATTGACATGCACTGACACACTACAGGAGAGGGAACACCTCAAAGGCTGAATGTTTCCTGCTTATTAAAGTCTCTCTAGTCTCTGAGTCTAGTCCAACAGGAGCTACAGGTCCGGTTGAAATGTGTCATCCGCCTCCACTCCCTAGTTGAGATTATTCTCAGTCTTTCCTCCCGACCTCATACTGGCTAAAAAAAAAAAATGTAGAGACTGCCAAAAACAAAACAAAGAATCTCATTCACTTTGTCTGACGTGTAATTTTCATCAGCTGCGAAACCATAGAAACATCCGTACAGCAGCTGAGTGTTGGGAAGCAGAACCCAGAACCTGTTACCTTAAAGCTGGGCGGAGTGACAACGCTTCGTTTCAAATGATATGTGTATTTTATATTCTAGACAGAAACAGGTTTGTGCTCATTAGTTAATAACAACATACGTGAGCAGTGCAACAACAATATCCTGCACATTTTTCTGAATAAAAGATTTAGTCTACAGAGTTTTTATTTGAAACAAAAAGTTGATTTAAGATTGTATACTTACTTTTAATAATGTCTGACACATTTTACAGATAAGAGATATTACAACTGTAGTAATGTTGCCAATGAACCGTTAAAATAATAGTAAAAGAATAAATAAATATGCTATGGCTGTTGGAAAAGAAAATGCACACACACAGTATATAGCACATAACATATAAAGAGTAATGTTATATATAAACATATAAACTTACTTTTCGTAGACAAACTCGTCATCGGTGCAGAAGTAGTGAGTGTTCGCCGTACTCTTGGGTTTACTGCGTAACGTGGCGAAGTACAGACGTTCTGCAGGACACACACACACACACGTTTCTTTCCTAATGCTATAAATACAATACTTTAATTATTGGAACAGACGCTTTGAAAAACAAAAACAAATCAAATGTAAATGTTAGAAGTGTATTAGATGTTGAACATCGACACGATATCCACAGTCGCCCCTCAAAAACTGTTCTTGTTGTCCTCAGTGAGATCTTTATGGTTTATTGCACTTGTTGTACGTCGCTTTGGATAAAAGCATCAGCTTAATAAAATGTGGTTATTTGAATAATATTGGAAGTTTGGGGAGAATTTAAAACTCTGAAACCCTTAACCTAAAAAGGGGATATCATTTTTTCTAAAACGTTATAAAAATAATAAAAAGTGAAGGTGTCTAATCAGGAACAACAGTAAATAATATACAGGACAGTGACCTTTATACAACACACAGTATTCAGTGTCAGAGTCTCAGGAGGACACACCTGTATTTATATCCCTGATATGTTAAGTCACGCCAAATGAAATAACAACGCTATTTCTTTCTCCTGAAACACAAAACTGAAATCTTGATGATTTGACAAAAGCAGCATTTAAACCAGGCAGGTCACAACATTTAACATATTTTTTTAAATATGTACATCATTATAAAGACAATAATGTCGCAATAAAACCCCACTGCACACCTGTAGCATCATAATCAATATAATGACCTGATTGATTAGCGATCATAGAGAGACTGTGTATTTCTTTACACAGTTACCATGGTGATCCTGATCAACCAAACTACCTGATCTACTTGGACATGTATTAACTTTCACTATTATAGGTAAATGTACATGTTTTGTTAATACAGTACAATCTCTGCCAATATAAAAAGCATTATTATGTATATTTAAAAGTCTGTCACCATTACATTTTTATCTTAAAGCACTTTGAATTGCCTCGTGTGGAAAGGTGCTATATAAATAAACTTGCCTTAAATAAATAAAGTAGTGGCAAGGCAGAATGTGTACTTTAATTGAAAAGTGTATTTGTATCTTCAATAAACTCTAATTTGTACCTTTTTATTTAAGGATTAGTTGTTCCTTTAATAAGCTCTGATTTAAAGTATGCACACTTGAAATAAACTGTATTTGTACCTTCAATAAGCTCCAGTTTAAAGTATTTGTACATCTTTATTATAGGTGTTGTTGTACCTTTAATAAGCTCTTTTTTAAAGTATGTTTACCTTAATATAATCAGTGTATGTGTACCTCTGATAGGCTCTGAGTTAAAGTATACGTACTTTAAATACACTGTGCTCTGCTCTAAATCAGGGTACCTTTGATGAACTGCGCGGCTCCCAGCGGATCGGACTCGTCCGTCCCGCCGAACAAGGCGGACAGGATGGCGGAGTGTCTCACTCCTTCCACCGTCATGGGGCCGTCTAATCCCCGGCCTGAAGGGTCCGTATAATCCCTGGCCCAATGGGTCCGTCTAATCCCCGGCGGTGTACCTCCAGTAACTTTTCGAACTGCCGTTAGCCGTTATAGCAGAGCTAGCAGCGGAGCTAACGTTTCGGTGAACCGAAACTAGTCAAAAGTTGAAATAAACTTTCTTCTCAGTTTCCCATCAGCCCCTGCGGCCCTTTTTTGCTCACATGAGAACCCTTCTACCGTTCCCGTCACTCCTTTCTCCACTTTTCACCGGTGAATATCCCTGGTTTAGCATGCTAGCACTGCTTCACGACGCTCTGAGTCTGAAACTCTGATTGAGCAAATCCCTCTTTAAGACACGTAACTATGGCAACGAAAGCCGCTCCCATGGCAACGGCAGCCAATCATCAATGAGGACGCGCTGTGATGCCTTCAGGGTCCGCTGGGAGATTCACGCACACGATGAGGCTTTCACTTACCGAGCGATTTAGTATTTGGATGTTATGTTCCCTTTTTTCACCTAATAAAGGAATCGTTCATACATTTTTACGGTTCGTAAATGTAGATATATTATCCTTATGTATTTCCATTTTGGGAGAGTCTCCATCCTCCAGGGAGAAATATATTTAGTTATTGTTTACATTCATAATTCAGATTTGACATTTGAGTTAAAATCAGAGAGTCTTGAAGACCCACCAATACTAGTTTGACTCTGAATATTCACTATTAATAATAATACACATTAAACTGTTACACCTAAATAATAAATGTAACCCTAAAACAAGAGAAATATCAATTTTAACAAAACGATTCAGGACTTTTATTTTGCAGTCACCTGGCCCTATACCTGTGCCAAAAATTACACTATGGAAGCCCAGAAGGGTCTTAATAAAAATATAAGTTATAACTTTTATTTGTAATTCCACAATAGCATTTCTTTACATAAGTATCTGTAATTAAGCGGTACAATCTAAAGGAAAATGGAGAAATCTGATATATATTTGCACATACTTTTGTATTTGGAGTTTGTATTTTCATGGTTGATTTCACTCTTTTTAACTCTTTACGTAATGTGGGATGAAAGTGTATGCAATGTATTGTAGAAAATGTAAATGCCATATAGCAAAGTATCCCGAAGTCACAGTTAAAATGCAGCTTTGAACCAATTCAGAAGTGAAAATAAAACAACATTTGGTGCTTTCCAGTGGACGATATTCAGATAACTTTATTAAGTTCAATAGGTCTGTTGGTAACAGCTGGAATAACCTCACCTGATTGGCTCGTTTTAAGATTTCTGACTGCAGGTTTAATACCAAACAATTTGTCTGTTTTACTCGTTTATCATGTCTTCTGTTTTTAATTTTGTCTTAATGTACATTATTTAATTTTATATTCTCTTCTTGTACATATCATATTCTAT
Source organism: Notothenia coriiceps (assembly GCF_000735185.1). Taxonomy (NCBI): domain Eukaryota; kingdom Metazoa; phylum Chordata; class Actinopteri; order Perciformes; family Nototheniidae; genus Notothenia; species Notothenia coriiceps. Next base: position 333 of record NW_011333289.1, on the reverse strand, counting down.
TGACATGTATATAGATTTTTACATTACTGTTTATTTTGTATTTTTGTATTTCTATTATATATGTTGCATCGTTGGAGGAGCTCAGGTCAGAAGAATTTCATTGCCATTTCCACACTGTAGCTGCTGAGCATCTGATGATAACACCTTTGAATCTTCCCCTGCAGAGCATCAGTAATGTTGCTCTGTTTATGTCTGCATCTCACCTGCGACCAGAGAGATCCACACACGGTTAGGTCCAGGTCCATGTCCAGGTCCAGGTCCAGGTCCAGGTCCAGGTCCAGGTCCAGGTCCAGGTCCAGGTCCAAGTCCAGGTCCAGGTCCAGGTCCATGTTG
>NW_011333288.1:0-2155 GCF_000735185.1 Notothenia coriiceps | reverse complement strand
ATTTAAATAATATTTTGAAACCACTTTTTCGACAACTTTATATACATTTTGTCTCAAGACAAGTATGTTTAACACAACAAGTGCATGTTTTAGCATTTTGGGCATGGATTATTAGATTTGTTATATGGGGGACATGAAATGTCCTCCAATTCTGGAATGACCCATAAATGACTCACTTTCCGAGTGCTAATTAAGAATATATTGGTATTTATATCCTTAAACTTCAACTTGAATCAGAAAATTAAGCAAAAGCAGAAATGAGAAGATACCATTTGAGGGAATCCCTTCATACGCACCCTTGGAAATAAAGGATCTTATCGTGTTTATCAGCTGCTAATTGGCGCACCTGGATTTGTGGCTGCCAGCTTAATTACCTCCCACAGGTCTTAAAACTCTCTGTGAAATGCATGCTGGGATTCTTCGATTGCCAGCTTTAAGGACTTTCCTTGATGGTGCAATATTCATACTCGGGTGTGTCTAAGCAGTGAGGTTGAGGCGTTATCCTTTGATGGTGCTTATGGCTTTCTGAGGACATGGTTGGCAGATCAAACGTGTAAAAGTCTAAGGGAAGGAACCATTTCTATTACGCTTTTGCAAAAGATGATGGAGGATAATCTTGAATCTCACATTAACAGCATCAGCGGTGCTGAGATTTGAGGGTGCATGGATAAGTAAAAGGGTCATACGAAATATTTTAATTGCAATTAAACGTCAATCGTCTCCTATGATAGATTACCATTGAACTCATTGAATTTTAATGATGTATTCTGGGGTAAAAATCTATATTTTGACGAGTTAGATTATATAAAGACAGATTGTTGGTACATTCCAGCATTTGTCTTTTGGTCACAAACTCCAGACAGATATTTGTAGTGGACAATTCTGAAAAGCGATAAGTTACACACCGAATTGATAAAGACAACCCTCTTTAAAAGCTGCCAATTTGGCCTTGATGAGAACTGAACGATCTGTTGATGGATCAGATAAAGAATAGCTCTTAAGCATGTTGTGAATACCTCTTCATCTACTTCTACTCTTTTGAAGAACATGTCAGCCAAACATGGACTTTAGGAAAACATATGTATTGAATTCATTTTCAACGTTGAACGGTGACTGTTCACAGCAAGAACTTAAACGTAAGAAACCAGGAACTAACTTCCAAACTTGTTAATAGGCGCGTTCACACCGCAGTGCTTTTCCCACTTTAGTTCCGATATAGTTCCGAAATGTCGCGTTCACACCAAAAGAATCCGGAACTAAAATGAGTTCATGAGAACCTTTTTACCCCCTTTTCCGTCCCTGCTAGAGAGCAGGGACTCTCATGGGAGAAACAGGTTCCTATGTCTGATTGGCTGGGCGGATTGCAAACCACGCCCCATAAAACTTCAAAAACGTTTTGTGAAGCCGCCATTTTATTATCCTCGCATTAGCATGATTAGCATTAGCATTAGCCTAGCGCAGAAACGCAGAGAGACTAACTTATGGCAACACAAAAGAAAACCTGGGAGCAGTGGAGATGAGGAGTGTTGGCGTTCTGGCGATTTACTCGGAAGGCTTCAGTAGAAGCTGCTGGGTGTCCCAGCAGCTTCTACTGAAGCCAGTCCCCAACTCCGGGGACTTCCGGCCGGGGACTTCGGGTGGTAGTATACGCCGTGAAGTTGTTTGCGGCCTGCCAGTATACCCAAAGCAGAAGAAGAAGAAGTGACGTCAGCGGCTTCATTTGCCTAATCCACCCTCAGGAACTTATTCCGGTGTGAACGCGATCTGTACTTAGTTCATGAGAACTAAAGAGTTCTCATGAACTAAGTTCTCATGAACCTTTGTGGGAAAAGTACTGCGGTGTGAAAGCGCCTGATAGCTTATGTTTGTCTTATTTGCGTATAACTTTTTGTCCGTGTTTGTGCATTAATTGAGTTAGATAATTGGGAATAAACATACATTGATGCTCTTTGAAACTTTCCCAACACAAGCCCTTTCCTTTTGCAGAGTTAAATCAAGCAGGTCTCAATATCTTTTGTTTCATTATGTACACTTTAGTTATAGAGTAAACTTTAGTTTATTTCCAATCTTTCACTTTTAAAGGGAAATATTGGAAAAACAAAGAATGCGAAAATATTTATATTGTGTATTGAAGTGTGAGCTGTGGAGAACAGAG
>NW_011333287.1:2430-6437 GCF_000735185.1 Notothenia coriiceps | reverse complement strand
TGTGTGTGTGTTTGTGTGTGTGTGTGTGTGTGTGTGTGTGAGAGAGAGAGATTGTTAGAGTGAGAATTAGTGTACTTGTGTATTTCTTCCTTGCTTATTCATTGATATATATATATGTTTTAATGGCATGTGCTTTCCTTTGTTTAATATGTACAGTAAGTCTATACCCTTTCCTTTATCCTTTTGTCTGCAATGTATCTTTGTTGCTTTAATGATGTCAATTTCCCCGCCGCTGGACAAATAAAGGACTTCTGATTCTGATAAAGTATTGCGTTTTTTGGGGGGGTTTTGAGAAGCGGTTGGTAACGCCATGTTTCACAAAGGTAGTATAGGGATGTCTAAAGTTAATCACAACCATAACCAAATTACTAATAACACAAAGGAAGTGCAAGTATTATTTATTTTTAGTGCACATATCATAATCACATGTGGAATATTTTACTTTTTCAATAGAGCAAGTCCTTAGATTAAGGAGTCACCTTTGAAAAAGAACATTAAGTTCTTCCTTTTAAAACAACAAGTAAGTCCATTACCTGATTCAATACAATACAATGAATCCTTATTTTTCATCAGGGTTGATTATATTCACACAAATGTCACATAAGTAAACACGGGATTCAAACAACTCTCTCTATCTGACACACACACACACACGCACGCACGCACGCACGCACGCACGCACGCACGCACGCACGCACGCACACACACACACACACACACACACACACACACACACACACACACAAAATGCCAGAGCTGTGAATGGCAAACGTAATGATTCAATTAAATGTAGAAGATACGTCTCAAAACAAGGACATCTGGGAACCAGAGATCAATTAAACCTGTCAGAGAGATATGATGAGATAAAAGCTCACCATATGAGGCTCCTTCCTTCGTTTAAAGTGTCACGTTGATCATAAGAGCGTCTGCAGACTCATTAACACCTCTCACTGGAAATATGCTGGCAGTAATGTTATTTCTGGTACACTGCTGGAAATGAATCAGTGTACAGAATTTAAATGTAGTATGCATCAGATGCAATAAAGTTAAGTGTAATTCAAGCTGGGCTTTCACATTGTTGTAGAGCAACATTTTTTTTCTTTTGATTTCCTGAATGTTAACGTGATCTCTGTTGTTTTCTCTCTCTTTTTTAGTATGACTGATGTCACTATTTGCAGTGTGTTCCTTTTGAAATAAATTAAACATTATTTTTGCCCTTTCAGCATTTCTCTAAATGGCACACAGTCTGCTGTATTAATATTTCACACACACTAAGCTGCCCTAACATTGATGGTAAAATATTTCAAGGTCTTTGGAGATTCCCAAGGGCCTGTGTGCACATAACTGGTTTATTTAACTTTGGACACTAGGCAGGTTTTAATGGAGGTTTTATAGTCTCAAATCGAGGCACAGTTGCACAGTTCGAATTTAGGGGCATTTATAGTACACAGCGGCAAGAAGCAGACAGATTAGGGAAATACAAAGCAGCAAAGGCTAAGTGACAGATGATGGAGACCATAGCAAACCCTCCAGACTAACCCTTTGACTCTGCTTATGTTTGCATGTTCACATGAATGTTTACACACAATTCTCAACTTCGTCCATGTCCGAAGTGCATGTGATTAATAATTGACGGCACTACGCTTAATCTGTACTTGGTGGACCACTGTGAATATGCATTTTGACCTAAATAAACATACATATTTCAAATATAAAAGAAGAAGTTTGTCTCATTAAAATAATTACTTGGGAGTGTTTTAACCACCAAGCTGTGAAAAAGGAAAACATCCATACCTAGAAATGCAGGATTTCTTATACAATGTTTATTGTCTATCATCTTCCATACCTTGGCAAACATGTCAGTTATCTTCTATCCCGTCAGCTGCCTTCATCAGCTCCTCTTCTTCATCAGGGTGGTATCCATGTAGGGGGTCACATTGTAAACAACTGAAATCATAGAGAAACAATGTAAATCAGTATTTCTATGAAAAATATGACAACATTTTAACGTCTCCGGTCAAAATGTCCGGTAAAATATTTCCTCTTTAGCACAATTTTAAAATGTATTAAAAATACAGGCTGAATTTTGATATACTTTATTAATCCCCGTGGGGAAATTGTTTCTCTGCATTTGACCCATCCTAGTGTTAGGAGCGGTGTGCTGCCATTTTGAACGGCGCCCGGGGAGCAGTGTATGGAACGGTGCCTTGCTCAGGGACACCTCGGTAGCACTTGGTCTTGCCGGGACTTGAACCGGTGACCTTCCAGTTGCCAAGCCAAGTCCCTATCGACTTCACCACCACCACCAAATCGACGAGTTGTCCCACAGATAACCTGTTGAAATACTCCTTATTGTTTCCACTGGATCTGCGAGGGTTTATGTGAAGTGACACTCTGTAGTGAAGGGCGAGTGAGTTGGGATCAGTTTGTAAAAAGTGCAATTGAGTGTGAAATGTCCTCAATACTAATTGCTTGTTAGAATATAAATTGCACAGAGGACGGAGACGAGGCGAAGGAGGGTGAAGATAATAAAACCAGGTTATATACAGCTGTAATTTGTCAAAACGGTTGGTTTGAAGCTCAGTTTGATGCTTGTTAAATAAAACGAGTGTGCAGTACCCAGTGTGCAATGTGTTGATCACTTCCAACAAGTGTGCAGCCAGTATGTTGGATAGCAAGTTCCAGGAATAACCAAACCAAACAGTAGTTGAAAGCAGGAAAACATGTGACCTGACTTCTGTAACACGTTTATCAGACTTCAAATTATGTACTGCAGCAACCGTTACAGCAAATTGTTCATTATTTAGACATTAAACAGCGGCAATATGTGATGAAACTGCAAAGCCTTTAAGAAAACGTAACCAATTTACAGAAGCAATGACTTATTCAAGCTTGCTCTGATACAATTTCCACTTTAAGAGTGAAAAATATGGACTTAGAAGTTGCTGTTCAATAATAAATCCCCTTTGTTCTGGAGTTACAGGCTGAACCGTCTGTGCCTGTCACTTTGATTCTGAATAATGTAATTAAGTGAAATGCCACGTCAGGATAACTGCCAATCAGGCTGACATCTACATCGACATTTTGAAATGTCATAAATGATTTGTAGTTTGTCTCATCAGCAATGTTATAATTGTCAAAGTCTGTATTTAAAAACGTTTGAATGCTAAACCAAATCTGTGTTAACGGTAGTATGTAGGGAGGGAGGTTTCTGTCTTCTCCCTCCCTTTGTATGTTGCCCCATCTCCCCTCGGCTCATTGTTTCCTCTCTATCCGGCTCTAGTTGTCTTCCTTTCAATTTCAGCTTCTTGAACATTTTCTTTCTTCGGGTGTCTCTGTCTCATTAAACTAAACAATGAAAAGGTGTTAAAAAAAAAAACCTCTGCAACATTTGATCCTATCGTGTCAGGGAATGGGAGATACAAAGTATTTGCCCGTAGAGGTTGCATCTTGTGCATTGATGTATTTGTATGGGTGTAGTGGTGGATAGATAAGTCAATGTAACCACTGTGCTGTTAATTAATTGTATTACATGGCTTAGTTGAATACTTGATTCTGATTGGTCAATTCAGAACACGTGACATGTTGTTAATCCAGTAGTACAGACCGCTGTCAAGGATTTATTGACCGTTGTTAAGGACGCTCACATCTGCAGAAAGAAATCCGGTCGATTTAACTGTCGAAAAGCAAATTGCATGCGGTTTGCTTTTCAAACTGTTTGCTTGTCTTTAGTCTTCCGTTGTCTCCCGTCTGAGAGCAACATGGAGGATTTTAATATTAATTTTCATATATTTGGAGAGCACAGTAATTTGGATGAATGCTTAGTGGCTGATGAGTCCCCAGCGAAGAAAAGAAAAGACGAGAGGACAAGAAAACAGCGGAGAATAACGGGGCAGAACCTTCAACATCTGGGAGCTTCGGTCCTTTATCTAAGTTAGCTTGGCCAGACATCAAATGGCAAAACATTATATTCATGGTTGCAGGTTTACTTGGCATTAGGGCAGGGG
>NW_011333287.1:2196-2402 GCF_000735185.1 Notothenia coriiceps | reverse complement strand
AACACGTGACATGTTGTTAATCCAGTAGTACAGACCGCTGTCAAGGATTTATTGACCGTTGTTAAGGACGCTCACATCTGCAGAAAGAAATCCGGTCGATTTAACTGTTTTTCAAATGTAACAGTTTGAAAAGCAAGCAAACTGTCTGCTTGTCGTGTGAGAGCAACATGGAGGGTTTTAACATTACTTTGAATATATTTGGAGAG
>NW_011333287.1:0-2152 GCF_000735185.1 Notothenia coriiceps | reverse complement strand
AAGCTACGTAGTTCAAACAGTAACAACGGACTATTTTTCTTAGCGGATGCATGTCATTTTAAATCAATAGAACTATTTTTTAAATCAATAAAAACATTTTCTAAATCAATAAAAGCATTTCAATTAATATTGGGAGTCTTGTCGTTACTTTGTTGAGAATGTGGCCTTGTAACAAGCGGGATAATGTGCAGCGAGGCGGTCATTATTTTCCCCGTAACGACCGCCTCCCTGCACATTGTCCCTTACATGTCAGATGTCAGTGTTATGACAGCTTTGTCTTGGAAGTCTGCGATGTGGTTACTTTTCAAAACATTTTTGGTTTATGCCCATTTTATGTTGTTGTTTAGCACTCCGCCCCATTGTTGAACTTCATTTTCTAATACGGTTAATAATAGTGTATTTAAACTATGACCATGATCATTCCCTAAATCAACAAGTTGTTCCTCCAATGTGAGCGTAATAATGCGAGTGCTGACCAAAAATGTGGTTTACATCTCTGGGTTGTGGGTGGAAAACACAATTCCAATGATGTTGAGCAATGAGCTGACTTTGTAATGTTTAACCTCAACATAAGGATTTTGGGCCCAACAACAGCCTGTGCAGAGCAGTAAATGAAAAACTGCAAAACAACTAATTAATTTTCATTCGGTCCTAAGCCTGTCCATTACAGTCTAAAAGCTTTTTAATTAAAATCCTTTACTCTTACTTCTCTTAAATATATTCTGGGAGATAGATTGTTAGGGTTAGCATTTTTTGGGGGAATCCAATTGGTTTCTATTGTGCACGGCATACCCCATCGATCCAGCAGCAGTAATTGAATCCACTGATGAATCCACCCCATTTGGCAAAAAGGACCTTTGATCAGAATTCGCCTGTTCAGGGAAAAAACAATGAAATTAGATATTTTAGGACAGTTGTTTGGAGACATTACACTATCAACGGGGAGCACTGGCATATTTATTCAGCTTCATGGTGGGAATGAAACAACGAGATTTGACATTGACAGCTCCATGACAGATGGGACAACATGTGCTTCTGATTAAGATGTGCAATAGGTCAAGAGCTCAAAATGCATGAGGAAAGTAACTTGAGGTAAGATTGATTTTTGACCACTAAAGGATTTCATACAAGTATTTCGTATAAGTATCCAGAGAGCCTCTCCCTCTTCCTGGTCTGTCTTCCTTGACTGTTGGTCAGGCTCATAGTCTGGATCGCTGTTGTCTTCCATTTCTGAGACATCGTCCTCTATGTCTGGTTCAATCTTCACTTCATCTGGTTCAAAACATTTGTCCAGAGCCTCTCTGACAGAAAATCGCCTAATCGGTCGCCTACTGATTGAGTCAATGAGTCAAATGTGAGCAAGGCACAAATATTACTGCATGAGAGACAGTAATGGAGGGGCGATTTACTGCGAGAAAGTAGAGAGGTTTTTCTTTCTCGAGGGGCACAGAGCTCGCACCCGTGAGAAGGTATGACACATTGTATCATACAGCAATAGAAAGTGAGAGGTTCCCGTAACTTAGAGTAAATTGTTTTGTCTGGAAGGTATGAGGGGACATAAGCACAAGAAGTGTGTGTGTGTGTGTGTGTGTGTGTGTGTGTGTGTGTGTGTGTGTGTGTGAGAGAGAGAGATTGTTAGAGTGAGAATTAGTGTACTTGTGTATTTCTTCCTTGCTTATTCATTGATATATATATATGTTTTAATGGCATGTGCTTTCCTTTGTTTAATATGTACAGTAAGTCTATACCCTTTCCTTTATCCTTTTGTCTGCAATGTATCTTTGTTGCTTTAATGATGTCAATTTCCCCGCTGCTGGACAAATAAAGGACTTCTGATTCTGATAAAGTATTGCGTTTTTTGGGGGGGTTTTGAGAAGCGGTTGGTAACGCCATGTTTCACAAAGGTAGTATAGGGATGTCTAAAGTTAATCACAACCATTAACCAAATTACTAATAACACTAAAGGAAGTGCAAGTTACTATTATTTTTAGCGTCACATATCATAATCACATGTGGAATATTTTACTTTTTCAATAGAGCAAGTCCTTAGATTGAGGAGTCACCTTTCAAAAAGAACATTAAGTTCTTCCTTTTAAAACAACAAGAACATGTAAGTCCATTACCTGATTCAATACAATACAATGAATCCTTA
>NW_011333286.1:0-4821 GCF_000735185.1 Notothenia coriiceps | reverse complement strand
GGAGGTTGAGCTGGGAGCCAGGAGTGACAGCCACCACGCACACACAAACAACACAGTACCGGAGGGAGAGAGAGAGAGAGCAGCGAAGGGGTGGGGGAGAGAGAAGTAATACGGTTTCCTGATAAAGCTGTGGAGAGTATGTGCTGCAGGGAGGTGGATGCACAACGCACCCAGGAACGAACGCTAGCTCCGGTCCTTTTTACTGTGGACTCGATGTCCTGACAGGCTAGTATTTGTGCAACCTGCACAAACACAATACTGCACCATGATTACAAATGTTGAAATACAATATAAAACTACCGAAAAATACCAGCTCCTTAAAACACAACCGCTCTACTCAACGCAACTCTACTATACCCGCGGTCAGAGAGCGGAGATGTGTCCCCTGTGTGATGTAATATGACGCGTTTGACGTATGACCTTAAAAAAAAGCCGTTTTTAAGAGCAGAGCTCAACATTGCTCCTTTCCCTCTGAATTCCTGCCCTTATGTCTCGTAAAACATATCAAATCCTGCATTCACTTTTTTAATTGTAATTTTCAAGCAAGTTTAAGCATAAATGTAGAATAAATAAAAACCTGCAAGATGCTCTTTAAGTTCACAACACAGCTGTCAGGGTAAAAGTCTCCACCATTCTCTCTACAATCACATGATCTTGAGAGTCCCCAATCATGACCATCAGCACTGACACTGGCTGTCACTATATTGTTTTACACACTCACTATTCATGCTTTTATATCTATCTATTCTTATTCTTAAGCATATTTACAATTTTTAATCACCATACAATACCCTCGTGTTTATATATGATATTTATTTGAGTGTTATCATGCACTTTTATTCTGAGACAGGAATTGTTTATTAATGTATGTCAGCTTATATTTTGTAATTCTTTGTTCATATGTATAGCTTCTTAATATATAGATGTGGAGAGCTGAGCATAAGAATGTTGGTGCAACTGCCCGTTATGCTGTGCATGAGACAAAATATCTTGAATCAAAGTGTACATTTCTCTTTCACCTTGCATGTGTCATCACTTTGGCATCCTGGCAGCACGTTCTCCATTGTGCTGGCCTGGTAGACCTCCACCCCCTCTGGAAGACCCTCAGTGGTCAGATGCTTGTGGTCCAGCCGGATGTCCTGCAGGCAGCCCTTCATATTTCCACCCCAGGCATTCAGGCTCATGCCTGCAGGGAGCCCCCCCACATATGCCACATCCCCTGCCTCTACACTCACGTTCCCGAGGGCACGATGATTCCCTGCTTTGGGGAAGACCACATGGCCATACTGTACTTGTACAGCTACTAAATAATTGTTGCCGTCAGTGACGAGCTTGGCCTCTGAGAGCAGGGTGGTGTGAGGGCTGTATATAGCAACAGTGCCCTCCTTCAGATAAAGTGTCAGGTAGGGCTTTCCTTCTCGACGAAGCTGCAGGAGCAGACCATTGTGTTTGAGCGAGCGCAACAAAAAGGAGATGGTGAAGTTTTCTCCATGGGTTTCCGAGATGTTGTAGCTGACGTAGCTGGTGGTGTTCTCATGACTGAAGGTCCAGGAGGGATATTCTGAGATGGGAGGGGAAGCACAATGTTATCAGTATCTTATCCCAACACACTGGCACATGCTACACCTGAATCAGCAATGCTGTATATCTCTTCACTCCAGCAATCCATATTAACATAAAAATAACTACTTGTCAGGGTACTACTCGGTTGTATCACATTGTTGCGAGGCCATGGAGGAGCATTTTCACCACATGTCCCTTGTGCTGGGCAACATTTTAAATAAGTGCATTCACTAGGAGTTGCATCATGGGAAGTGGTGGATCCAGTGCTTCTGAAGCTTGACCCACAATGCATGGAATCAATCTTGTGATATCTTGCTGCGTTGATTTTTATGACTCATGCAAACCACATTCATTTACTTTGACCTAAATAGAGACAACTAAAATATATGTTTTGCCCCTCCTCTATGGCAGTGCAATACTTGATTGGGAAGCAGTATTTTACCACATTGTGCAGATTTTCAGTGGCAATCTTTTGTATATCTGATTCAAGAATTGCATGTTATGCACTCACATAACAAATCATATTTATATTTCGTTTTTTATTATTGTTTTAGCACCAAGCAGCAGTAAGTGTTAACTCTATGTAAGAGGTAGAGAAGCTCAGAATGGAATTTTTGATTTTATTAATATATTTGAATTGGTCACGCCTTCACAAAAAAACAGGACCTCAAAGTACACGAAACTATGGTAAATATGTACTGTAGGGAATGACTCCCACCTAAAGAAGCATTCCAACAGTTCCTCCTACACACAGTCTGATCAGCAGTAGTCTACCTGCTGTTCCTGTTCTACAAGTAGATAGTGTTCCTTTAAACCTATATAGTATGCTGTTAGTACTCTCACCTTTGTCACAGCTTCCTCCATAGTAGGGGCGATGACACTGACAGCTGGGACGGACCCACATGTCCACACACTGCCCTCGCTGCATGCATGGGTCATCTTCACACCAATCTTTTTTGCTGCATCCTATTTCCAACCCCTGGTTCTCCTCTCTAATGAGATCCTGAGGAAGAAGCAGCTTGTGATCAACTTGAAAGTCTTCCATGCAGCCAATGAACGCCCCTCCACTGGACATGTAGGCTAAATATTCCTGTGGCACCCCTCCAACATACAGCTGTGGAAAGGAGCTGGGCTGGACAAACATCAGATGGTTGTAGACCTCATTTTTTACCAGGCACCCTTCCTCACAGCCGGGTCCTTTTACAACCATGACCAGCGTCTCATCCATGGTGACAGTGGCCTGGTGCCACTCCCCGTCATTGACTGGGCCGGGGTAAATGACTTGCAGTACCTTCCCTGACTTCACCCTGGCCTGAAGGGAGCCTCCAACAAGCTCCAAAGAAATGAAGCGCTCAGTGGAGCCCCGGTGGTACAGCACCATGTCGGGCAGAGTGCTCCTGAATCGAACATGCATGTGGAGCCCTTGGTTTCTGTCTTTAGCCTCTCTCTTTGTTCTGGTTTTGGAAACAGGCAGCTGCATGTGGATGTAGCCCTCTGAGTTGAAGGAGAAAGTGGTGGAGGTGTTGCAGCGTTCTCCAGTCCAGCCAGGCGGACACAGGCAGGTGTAGTTGTGTTCTTCGTCATCAGTCAGCATAGGGATGCAACCCGCTTTATGTTGGCACTGGTGCTGTTTGCAGCCCTCCAGACGGACGTCACAGTCCCTCCCACCCCAGGGGTCATGGCCTGGCTCTGGGACGGGGCACACACACCTGTAGGAGTTGGCAAAGTCTTCACACGTGGCACCATTCTGGCATGGATTGCTGTCACACTCGTTGATGTCCACCTCACAGTGAACTCCTACATAGAGAGACATGCTTATTTAGTAACAAAACTTACTTCAACAACACTGATTCAAATGTTTACTGGAAGCAAAAACGCACATGGATAAAAACAAATCTGTGTGAGAAAAGCATTATTTGATCAAATTTTAAATCAGTTTTATCCACTACAGAGAAATACACAAATAGCTCTGAGAGTCAAAACATAGTTAACCTTATGTGATACAGAGCTTAGTGTGCACGTATACAGATAAACAGGCAGGCTTGGTCGAGGCAAGTCATTCCTTTTCCCATCAGTCACTAGCATATGAGGAAATTAGTGCAGGAAATAGCCAATACTTGCACAGTTAAAGGATAATTTGTTTTGATTTATGCAGAGTTTTGAAACACAATTGAATCCAAAGTCTATCATACTGATTGAATTAGCCAGACACACACACACACACACACACACACACACACACACACACACACACACACACACACACACACACACACACACACACACACACACACACACACACACACACACACACACACACTACTATTGCAGTCTGCCTGGTTCAGTAGTCTCAGTCACCTTACCGCATTCAGCATAAGCCCTGGCAGCAGTCAACTTGCATTAACAAAGTCCTTTAAAATACTCTACACCCAAGGAACCCTACAGCTGCCGTCCCCTTGTGCCTGGACTCCACCCACCATACAAAGGCATGCAACTTTCTAAATGTAAATATATGAATGTAGTGTACCTGAGTGAGTGAGTGTACCTGTCAGCCACCAGAACCCCCAGCAGCACAGCAGCATCAGCAGCCTGTGCCCCCCCATGATCCTCTGAGTGAACAGCCAACACACTGAGAAACACCACCCTCTCTGCTCCCTCCCACAGAGCAGCAGTGCCTTCACTCCTCCACCCTGTACCGGGCAGAAGTGAGTTAAATGCAGCCCTGCCCACCTTGGCTTCTCCTCCCTCTCTTCCTCCCTCCTCTCTCCCTTCCTGACTCCTTCCCTCACCCCCCCCCCTCTCTCCCCCCGCTCCTCTCCTGTCTGCAACCCAGCCCGGACAGAGCGGTAAGCCTGCAGCCTGAAGCTGGCTCCTGTCAGTGTTTGACAAGAGGAATGCAGTGCTGCATCCCCTCCACGTCCATGTGCTGGCCTGTGAATGCCCACCGGGGGCAGGAGCTGCTCCAGCGAACCTGCAGGGGGCACTGCAGGCTAAGGGTTCCAGCCCGAGTAGGCTGCACCATGCACCATGCATGTTACCCAAATGTATCTTTTTTTTAAGGTTTGCATAGCAGTCAGTCAGTCTTATGCAACATTGTGTTTGATTATGACACTTAAGATGCCCTTTAGAAAGACTTCAATCTTATCAGAATATACATTTTACCAGAGGTGGGAAGTAACTAAGTACATTTACTCAAGTAGGGGTGCACCGAATGGGAGATTCTTGGCCGAAACCGATACCGAAAATAGGAAACAGTTG
>NW_011333285.1:0-1766 GCF_000735185.1 Notothenia coriiceps | reverse complement strand
GCTGATGTTCAGGTGTATTTTATTGTTATTATTATTATTGTTGTTATTATTATTGTTATTATTGTTATTATTATTGTTATTATTATTATTGTTGTTATTATTATTATTATTATTTTGCGCCTTCTCCTCCAGCAGGACTCAGATGAGGGTGTCTGGTGGGAACCAAGTATTTTTGTTCGTTTTTGTGTTTCTCTTATTTTCCTACGATACAGAAATGATTGGCTGTGAATAAAAAAAAAGTAAAATACGAAGGACCGACCCTGTATTATATCAGGGAGAGGTAATATTAGATTATTGTTCTTCTCCCTGCTCCTTTTCGGGTACGGTGTGTTGACAGAGAGATGTTTTGTGAATAATTGTTATAAATTGAGTTTTTGCAAAGCATGAAGGAAACAACTGAAATGATGTCTCAGTAACCTCCAGGTTCCCAGCTTCAGGTAAAAGGCACTTAATCTGTGTGGCATTTACCGTCGACCTGCTTTCTGCTCCTGAATATCCCAGAGAGATGGAGAGGGACACATTTTCAAGGAGAGCAACAAAAGCGTCCACATCGAAGAGACTTCTGATCCTTCAATCCTCAGCGGTTGCATCGCAGTGTTAGGCGATATTATATATGATATTAATATACATCTTTCCAGACTGTAAATCCTCACTTGAGAGGTAATCGTTTTGTAATATAACTTGAGTTGTTGCATTTCTGCACTGAGGAGAACTGTGAGGTTTTACAGACTCTGAACTGAATCCAAAACAAGTATTGACGCATCAGGCTGTTAATATTCGGGCAGCCGGCCAGGTAAATAAAGTGTGTGTGGATTCTGGAGGAGTGTGTGCCAACGCTCATCACCGCTGAATCTGAGAGCTCATGATGAGAGGCTGCCACATTACGCTGAGGGAAACACGGAAAACCTTTCGATTTAAAACACCAGCCGAGCAGAAAGAGAGGAGCAGAGAAGACTCTGAGAAAACAAAACACTAATCCAGTCAATTCCTTTAAAGAGTCCTCTCCTGCTGATGTTCAGGTGTATATCAGTATGTAGTGTCTCTACTTTAAAGAGTCCTCTCCTGCTGATGTTCAGGTGTATATCAGTATGTAGTGTCTCTACTTTAAAGAGTCCTCTCCTGCTGATGTGCAGGTGTATATCAGTATGTAGTGTCTCTACTTTAAAGAGTCCTCTCCTGCTGATGTTCAGGTGTATATCAGTATGTAGTGTCTCTACTTTAAAGAGTCCTCTCCTGCTGATGTTCAGGTGTATATCAGTATGTAGTGTCTCTACTTTAAAGAGTCCTCTCCTGCTGATGTTCAGGTGTATATCAGTATGTAGTGTCTCTACTTTAAAGAGTTCTCTCCTGCTGATGTTCAGGTGTATATCAGTATGTAGTGTCTCTACTTTAAAGAGTCCTCTCCTGCTGATGTTCAGGTGTATATCAGTATGTAGTGTCTCTACTTTAAAGAGTCCTCTCCTGCTGATGTTCAGGTGTATATCAGTATGTAGTGTCTCTACTTTAAAGAGTCCTCTCCTGCTGATGTTCAGGTGTATATCAGTATGTAGTGTCTCTACTTTAAAGAGTCCTCTCCTGCTGATGTTCAGGTGTATATCAGTATGTAGTGTCTCTACTTTAAAGAGTCCTCTCCTGCTGATGTTCAGGTGTATATCAGTATGTAGTGTCCCTACTTTAAAGAGTCCTCTCCTGCTGATGTTCAGGTGTATATCAGTATGTAGTGTCTCTACTTTAAAGAGTCCTCTCCTGCTGATGTTCAGGCGTAT
>NW_011333284.1:0-2114 GCF_000735185.1 Notothenia coriiceps | reverse complement strand
ATATTTAATAAAGAAGTGCTAATTAATGGAAAAACTTCTTTTAACAGCTTAGTTGGAATCGGGTCTAAGATACACGTTGATGGTTTAGAAGAGAGAATCATTGAATTTAATTGTTCAAGGTTTATGGCTGAAAAGCATTCTAGTTTACTATCTAGTGTAATATTAGAACTTACGTTTCCGGGAGCTGTTGATAACACTATACTGGTCAAAGGCAAGAGGTCATTGATTTTGTTTCTAAGAGTAACAATTTTATCGTTAAAAAAGCACATAAAATCATTACTACTGAGTGCTATGGGAATAGAAGGCTCAGTCGAGCTGTGGCTCTCTGTCAGCCTGGCTACAGTGCTGAAAAGAAATCTTGCATTATTCTTATTCTCATCTATTAATGAAGAGTAGTAGGCTGCTCTCGCTTTACGCAGTAAAAGTCCTGCATTCAAAATGTACTCAGATCTTGTACTTGAGTAAAAGTAGAAGTACTCAGCTCTTGTACTTGAGTAAAAGTAGAAGTACTCAGCTCTTGTAGTTGAGTAAAAGTAGAAGTACTCAGGTCTTGTACTTGAGTAAAAGTAGACGTACTCAGCTCTTGTACTTGAGTAAAAGTAGAAGTACTCAGATCTTGTTCTTGAGTAAAAGTAGAAGTACTCAGATATTGTACCTGAGTAAAAGTAGAAATACTCAGATCTTGTTCTTGTGTAAAAGTAGAAGTACTCAGAACTTGTACTTGAGTAAAAGTAGAAGTACTCAGGTCTTGTACGTGGTTATATTGTGTTAAGAAGTTAAAGGTCTCAGAAACAGGAAATGAATTTGAAATAATCCTCTTTTTACTGTTTGATTGAACTTGAATGTAATTCAGCTGTTTTCCGATAAGTGCCCAGCAGACTTGGGGACAGAGTGAATGTCAGGACAGCAGCCACATCTAACTGAAGCTAGCATCTTTAAAAAGTCATATGTAATACTGATGTATTTGATCTATACATGCTGTTTCACCCTGGGTGTGTATCTGTTTCTATGGTTATTAATGTGTGCTGGCTTTTAATCATGAAAAGTCTACTTTCTTTGACTTTTGCCTTCTTGTCTGCTCTTGGCTGTGGTACGCTTTTCTGCTGCAGGACGAGCATGTGACTTCTAATTTAAATACTTATAAGGATACTTATCGTTCTGAGTTCAATGAAAGGTCTTGATGCTAACGAGCGATAGAATTACTAACAAAGCTCTTATATACTAATTAAGGACTGGCTTATCTAAAGCCAGTTGAGTAGCACTTGAAATGTTTGGCTCTATGAAACCTGATGTACTTATATGATTCTGTTTTCTTCAAGGTTGTATTTTGTCGGTCGAACGCACTTATTGTAATTCGCTTTGGATAAAAGCGTCAGCTAAATGCAATGTAATCTTACGTGGTGCTAATGTGATGCTAACGTGTGTGTTTCAGAGCTGACACTGAACCCACCTGAGGGAATCGTTGCAGGTGAGACTCAATCAATTATACAAAAATAACAGCTTGATATTTGATTTGGTCAAAAATGCCCTGTTTCTTCAGAAGACTCATATTCAGAGAGAGAACAGATGATAGACTCATATTCAGAGAGAGAACAGATGATAGACTCATATTCAGAGAGAGAACAGATGATAGACTCATATTCAGAGAGAACAGATGATAGACTCATATTCAGAGAGAGAACAGATGATAGACTCATATTCAGAGAGAACAGATGATAGACTCATATTCAGAGAGAACAGATGATAGACTCATATTCAGAGAGAGAACAGATGATAGACTCATATTCAGAGAGAACAGATGATAGACTCATATTCAGAGAGAGAACAGATGATAGACTCATATTCAGAGAGAACAGATGATAGACTCATATTCAGAGAGAGAACAGATGATAGACTCATATTCAGAGAGAACAGATGATAGACTCATATTCAGAGAGAACAGATGATAGACTCATATTCAGAGAGAGAACAGATGATAGACTCATATTCAGAGATTCAGAGAGAACAGATGATAGACTCATATTCAGAGAGAACAGATGATAGACTCATATTCAGAGAGAGAACAGATGATAGACTCATATTCAGAGAGAACAGATGATAGACTCATATTCAGA
>NW_011333283.1:0-2127 GCF_000735185.1 Notothenia coriiceps | reverse complement strand
CCAATATTTCAAGAATGCCACGTCATCGAGTGCCGCCAAAGGACTGTTCCAATCTCCAGCTTCCTTGGAATTCCACCGAGGCCACGTCCTTGGTTTGGGGGTAATTTCGAGGCTGCACATGGGTAGACTTCACGTCCTTAAAATCCCCACAATGCTTTGTGTACGGACCAATTTCAAAAACCCTTGCGGAGAATGGCTGAACCGACGCAGCACACATTTAAATGTCAGCATGTAGTGGCGTAAAACATGTGTTGGTAAATATGTGACTTTGTTAAATTTGTTATCACCAAAAATGTGTTCCGTGAAAGTAAAGCAAGTTCATAATTAGATAGACATCGTGAGGTATTTATTTTCGGTACAGTTTATGTTGAAACCGTTAGAGAGAGTGGCACACTTGTTAGCCTGTTCCATTCTTCTTTGTTTTCCGAAGCCGTGGCTTGGAAGCATACTTGCTTCGTTTCTAAAGGAAGTGACTTGGAAGTACGCGACTACCAAGCCAGTATCCTCGAGATTGAGAAACGGCCACATACAGAGAATCAGCACTTTGGAAACAGGGCTGAAACAGAGGGGATTATGGGTAATGCTGCAATGATCTGTTTGGTGTTTCAGCCAATCAGAGACAGGCTCTGGATATATCTGAGAGCTGTGATATATTGATGAAGAAGAGGATGATAGGAGACCTTTAAAGTGCTTCATGCATCCATTTTTCATGCTTTCATGTTTTAGTGACAAACCATATACAAAGAAAAGAAGTGTGCTCTGAGGATTTGAGCATCATGATGTATTGAATATTTTATGTAAATGGGTTATGACCAAACATGAAGTCACTAAGTGGTGTTTGAGGCTCACAAAGTCTACGGCGGGCTGAGAGAGCAGCGTCAGCGCCGACAGGACGCGACAGGAAGTGTTGACGTCGGGCAGGAAGTGGAGCAGGTCGTCCTCCGTGAGCGAGCCCTTCTCCTGAGGGGGGGGCGGGACATCGAGGGCGGACAGTTGGGGATCCAGAGAGCGAAGTCCAGCTGGGGGGGGGGGGGTTAATTAGCCATGTCAATCAAGGGTCCAATTAAAGGTTGACAATATTTAGCTATAACCCTCATAACAGGCGACGATTCTCTAAAAACACTTCCATCTTCAGTTGTAGTTTCTCTGTTTCAATTTGAGGAAAAAGTCAGAATTTTAAGTCAGAATTAGAGAAAAGTCAGAATTTGAAGAAAAATTCAGAATTTCAGAAAATTGTCAGATTTTGAGAAAAAAGTAAAGACAAAAAAATAAAAAATAAAAATTCATAAAGAAAATAACTGCTTAAAGATAGCATTTCAGAGAACTTGTAATAGATGATGGTGTTAATGTCAGTACTGAACGGGGAGTTTCATGGTGATAGCTGTTGGTAATATCTCTGACCTGAGAGAAGTTGACGGCGGCGTGCATCGCGGAGCAGCTGAAGATGATCATCGTGACGAACTGAGAAACTTCTGCTTTGTTCTGCAGAGACTCGGGGAATCCTGCAGAGACACAGTTTCAGAGACGCTACAGTACACATCCTTTACTCAAGTAAAAGAACAGATACTCGTGTTTAAAAATACTCTGGTGAAAGTAGAAGTACTGACTAAACTTCTTTACTCAAGTCAAAGTAAAGAGGCTTTGAAATGTACTTCAGTAAAAAGTACCCATAACTAGCAGCTGTTTTAAAGAGTACCTGACCTCCCTTTATATTAATAGAACAATAATTTCATTGTTAGCTAATGAATGTTTCCATGGTGACCAACGGCAACATGACAACGTTTCCATTGGTCCCTCTTCTTTAGAGAAGACCAGGAAATGATGGATACACGGATCGTGTTCAAATCAATAGGCACGCAATGACTCTAAATAATAATGATCACGCCACCAAACACACATTCAGACTAAAGGAACCAGCCTGTTTGGAAAATGAGAGAAGTAGAAAGTACAGGTATTTGAGTTCAACATGTAAGAAGTAGAAAGTACAGGTATTTGAGTTCAACATGTAAGAAGTAGAAAGTACAGGTATTTGTGTTCAACATGTGAGAAGTAGAAAGTACAGGTATTTGAGTTCAACATGTAAGAAGTAGAAAGTACAGGTATTTGAGTTCAACATGTAAGAAGTAG
>NW_011333282.1:0-2400 GCF_000735185.1 Notothenia coriiceps | reverse complement strand
AGGCATTTTGTTTTGAAAATGTTGTGCATAATCAGTACTGTTTTAAGCTGTACTATGTCAACACATTTTAATAGATTGAGGTTTTTTTAAATATGGGAGTTGTGTGTTCATATTTACCAACACCACAGACTATTCGTAATACTTTTTTTTGGGATGTTATTCTTTTTTGTAGATTTGTTGAGTACGTGTTTCCCCATATTTCGGAGCAGTAGTAAAGGTAAGGGAGAAATAGACTGTTATAAAGAGTATTTTTTCTTTAAGAATGTTCTTAGTATGATACAAAATACCTATTGTTTTTGACAGTTTAGTCTGTACATAATTTATATGGTGCTTCCAATTGAGTTTTTCGTCAACAAGCAGTCCTAAAAATGTACATGCACCAACTTATTCTATCTCCGTATTGCAAATCCATATAATGCAGTAATTTCTACTCTCAGACTTTGTATTGAATAACATATAATTTGTTTTGACCACATTAAGGGATAATTTATTAACTGCAAACCAGTTACATAGTGTTTCTAATTCTGCATTCAAGATTTTAACAAGAT
This sequence comes from Notothenia coriiceps, assembly GCF_000735185.1. Taxonomy (NCBI): domain Eukaryota; kingdom Metazoa; phylum Chordata; class Actinopteri; order Perciformes; family Nototheniidae; genus Notothenia; species Notothenia coriiceps. The sequence continues at coordinate 1,852 of NW_011333282.1, read as the reverse complement.
CGCCAAGATTATGAGAATTCAAAGTTCAGGTTCAGCCTCACTATATTTGGGGAGAATTTAAATGAGCCGTCTTTATTTGTAGACAGCCAAGCCCCCCTCCTGTATTCGGTGAATCATTATATGCTTAAAAATCCAATGTAGGATATAAACACGACTAAACTGCAATGATAGCAAAGCTGTGGCTTGTGTTTTTGGGGTAATAAAGTCCAAATCATCGTTGGGCTGTCAGCCAATGAGTGACGTCTGAGGAAGATGAAAAATGTAAATTAAACATTGTTGAGAAAATGCTGCATCTCTTGCATTTATTGACAGAGGAGCCTTATTGTTTACCTTTTTAATATACTTTTTGTAAATTTCAATTGCTTGGTTTTCGGGAAATTAGCCTGTTTTCCTATTAAAGTGTAACAGATTAATGCAACTCCACAGATCATCTTAAAGGCTTCGGAATCCCCCGCATTATAGTTAAAAAACTGTAAAAACTAGGGCCCCCAAACAGCATCTTGCATACGGCCCTGGTTCTGAGTGGCTGTACTCTACTGTACTCTCTGTACTCTGCTGTACTCTCTGTACTCTACTGTACTCTCTGTACTCTGCTGTACTCTCTGTATTCTGCTGGACTCTGCTGGACTCTCTGTACTCTACTGTACTCTACTGTACTCTACTGTACCCTGCTGTACTCTACTGTACTCTGCTGGACTCTCAGTGTGAACCACTTCCACTGAGATGCTCAACCGCCGGTGGGCATGAAGCAAGGTTTATACAGGTACCAGAAATAAGTTTTCAAACTTTGTTCATGTGCAATTTTCTGCTTTCTCTTTTTCATTTTAGCACTTTCATGTCATTTCATCATTTAGAACTGAAAGGCCTTAATATCTGAAATGGTTGGGAGAGTCCATTTCATGATATTCACTACTCAAATTACAATTCTAATTGCACAATCATAAATGTAATTATTGTAACTAATTAGCTTTCTTTTAAAAAACTAAACAAAATAATATTCCATAATGATGGTATTAGAATATCTAGTCTTAGACTAGTTCCCCAAAGAGGCAGTTTAATTTAGATGAGCACTAAGAGTTGGGTATAATCTGTCACAGAGACTTTTGACAGTGTGTTTTCACTGAGTGACCAGCAGCCCTCCTCCAGTCCGTCAGTGTGGACCTGATGGATGTTCCAGCCTGTTGGAGTAGACTGTAGGGATTTATCCTAATTTCCAACCTAACAGGATGATTGCTTTCCAATGAGTCAGAGGAGAACTGCAGTATGTACCAACTCAGCGTTTCCATCTTGGCAATATATTGAATTTAAATGATGATGTTTAAGACTCGGACTGCTGGGGCGACATACTCCGAGCGGCGGACACCATTAACATGATGCTGATAGATTTTTCCATCTCGGCTGATATTGACTGTTTTCCATTTCTAATAGCTATCAGGCATGCAACCAGCGTGGGACTGTCTCTCTGTGACCCCCTGCACAGAAATGTGCCACGCAATAAATCTATGTCACACACACATCAAACACACACACATGCACTATATGACCTGGAGTGAATAGTGGGGAGTAAGTACTGTTGTAAAGTAAGTATTTTTACTTCATAGGAGTATTTCCATTTCAGTGGTAAATAGTGTACTTTTTGATATCACTATATTTATGAGAATGTGGCTCAGGGGGAAGCATCTACCAATTAGAGCAGGGGTGGCCAACCCGCGGCTCTCGAGCCGCATGCGGCTCTTTGCCTAGTTTCATGCGGCTCTTCAGTTCATATCGAGTTGTATATGTGTGAGTTTGGGGGAGAGACACTGACTCCTGACTAGTGTTGCACGGTGTACCGATACTTGAAAGGTATACC
>NW_011333281.1:0-1448 GCF_000735185.1 Notothenia coriiceps | reverse complement strand
CACACACACACACACACACACACACACACACACACACACACACACACACACACACACACACACACACACACACACACACACACACACACACACACACACAGCAGTGTCATTGAAAAATCTCCATTCAGATTGGATTGTAGGTACACCTAAGATAAAGGTGCATTTATTAACAGAGCTGAGTTAATTTGTGTGTATTAAACTGAAGTCAACCATAAAACAAATTAGTTGAAGAGCTTGGAGTTATGGGGTGTAGTCTACAAATAAACATTTTTAATTGACTTAAGGAGGAGGCTTCATAATGGGTATTGTTTAACATGAAAGGTTCAATTAAAATATAATTGTTCAATAGTGATAATAAAACAATGAAAACAATTGTAAAGCTTTTTTCTCTCGGTAATGGATGTATAAGGCATTGGAAGCAGGGCGCCATTCATTCCAATGAACGATGCTCAGTTATTCCAGGGATATTTTGCGATTGGTCCTATACGGTCCTATAGCACATGCACCATCCCCTTAAACTCCACCTTCAATCTGCGGAGGTCTCTTTTCCAATGTAAGAAAAAAAGTATGTTTAGGCCCAACGATGTCACTTGACAAAACACCAACGTTGTAGTACTACTGTTTGGCCACTAGGAACATTTGACGCAATGATTTTTACAACAGAAAAGCAAGCTACAAAATTAGGTGTAAATAGTCAAATAAATGTGGAAAGGGGAAAAACCATCTGATTTACACTGTTCAAGGCAGTGAGGATTTAACTTTGCACTGTAAATTCATTCTGCACTTAAAAGGGTTTGACTTAAAGCTCAGCTGCTGTTGCATTGCACCATCTGCTGCATTTTAACTCGTGCTCTCAAGGCTTTCTCTTTCGGCTGGGTTCTTGTTTAAAGCATCTGTGCGTCACATTGCCTCAAGTTAAATAAGACAAGGCTAAAGCAGAATCCTGTGAATATCTATGCAGCGATCAGAGCACTGGGAGAGGTAGTCGCCATAGCTGCTCAGATGATGAATTTGAATAAAGGGTGATCGCAAGATTCACAGCGGGTTATATTTCAATGTGCTTAGACTTGATTTCTCTGTAGATATGGTCCTTAAATGATTGTGGGTCTGTGTGTTATTGTGGGAATGGCAGCAGTTTAGCCCTCAGAGAGGTCAATTGACTATTTTATAGCAGCTCATCAATTTGATCTGTTTCAATTTGTGTTACATTTTGTCTGGTCGATTTGACTGACATCATCAACCTACTGAAACATACTTAGATAGGTTATCAAGAAAAAAAGAAAAAACATCTTTACTTAAAGGGGACCTATCATGCAAAATGCACTTTGTGATGTCTTTTATACATAAATATGTGTCCCCGGTGCGTCAGGGAACTCACGCAGCGTCAGAAAATAAAACCCTCTCTCTTTTCCTCCGTACCCAAATCTTTTAAAAACGGGTGTACAACG
>NW_011333280.1:0-2386 GCF_000735185.1 Notothenia coriiceps | reverse complement strand
GCTCACACACCTGTTTGTTTGGACAGATGGTGCACTGTGTGTGTGTGTGTGTGTGTGTGTGTGTGTGTGTGTGTGTGTGTGTGTGTGTGTGTGTGTGTGTGTGTGTGTGTGTGTGTGTGTGTGTGTGTGTGTGTGTGTGTGTGTGTGTGTGTGTGTGTGTGTGTGTGTGTGTGATAACTATGCATTTTGTGTTTTGGGGGGATTTGCTAAATGGGATTTTGTCCTTTGGTGTATTTTTTAAATTATGGTTGACACTTTCCTGAGGGGAAAAAAGGAAACTACACATATACAAATACGAAGGTGTGTGTGTGTGTGTGTGTGTGTGTGTGTGTGTGTGTGTGTGTGTGTGTGTGTGTGTGTGTGTGTGTGTGTGTGTGTGTGTGTGTGTGTGTGTGTGTGTGTGTGTGTGTGTGTGTGTGTGTGTGTGTGTGTGTGTGTGCGCGGGTGTTTGTCAGCTGAGACTTGAGGTGATAATTAGATTTCAATTACAGCCTTGAAACTGCTCTCCTCCTCTCCCATTTTATCACCAAACTCCTCTCAACTCTAAGTTTGTCTCCTCATCACTACTCTAATTTTCTCCTTCCTTTCCCATGTTGTCTCCTTTCCTCTCTCTGGTTTTACTCCCTGTTCAGTTCCTTTCTTTCTCCTCTTGTCTCCTCTCATCCTTGTGTTCTCTATCATTGTCTCATCTCTTATCTCCTCTCTTGTCCTCTATCCTTGTTTACCCATCTCTTGGTTTATCTCCTCATATCCTTATCTCCTCCCCTCTCTTCTCCTCTATACTTTTCTCCTCTTCTCTATCCTTGTCTCTTATCCCTTACTCTATTCTTGTATCCTATCCTCTCCTTTATCCTTGTCTCTTGTCCTCTACTCTATCCCTGTCTCCTATCCTCTCCTCTATCCAACCCTTCCCTTCCATCTTTGTCAGCTTACTTCTCCTCTCATGTCTTGTCCTTATTGTCTCCTCTCTCTCCTCTCTCCCTGTAACCTCCCTTCTCCTCTCCTCTTCTGTCCTCTATCCTTGTCACCTCCCTTCTCCCCTCCTATCTTCATCTCTTCTCTCCTTCTCTCCGTGTGTTTGTCTTTGGACATTCCAGCAGTGCCATGGAAAAGAAAAATGCTTCTCCTCAAATGCCAGAACAGATCAGCTCTGAGTGCTCAGTCCATTGCACACTGACAAAGAGAAAGGGGGAGGTGGGTGGAGGGTGATGGAGATGAGGGGAGAGGAGGAGGGCTAGAATGGGAGAGAAAAAGAGTGAGACTGCAAAACAGAAAGAGGGAAATGACAATTCATGAATGCAGGGATGCAAAGAGACAGGAAGTGACGGAGAGAGGTTACAGGGTGAGTTATGGGAGGTGTGTGTGTGTGTGTGTGTGTGTGTGTGTGTGTGTGTGTGTGTGTGTGTGTGTGTGTGTGTGTGTGTGTGTGTGTGTGTGTGTGTGTGTGTGTGTGTGTGAGAGACACAGTGTGAATCCAGGTTTATGTTTGAATAATTAAACAGGAAGCAGGGTTTCTCTGCAGGAGAATCACACACACAAACACCGCTAACACCTAACACACACACAGTTACAGGGAATTGGTGTGCAGATGTACACACTCTGACACGTCAGGTGTTAGTAATGTGCTTGACAGCGTTTTCATTATTAACTGTATGCTAATGAAGTTCAGTGCAGCAGGTGAGAGGGAGTTGTTTGTTCTGTCAAAATGTCACAGTTTGATGGAGGATGGATATAGCAGTTGAATTGGTGAAGGACTGTGTGAGGCCATTTCATTTCACAGCCCTTCTTGGTCACTGCCAAACAGAAACACTTCTTCTCTAACCGATTACATACATAGTTTGAAATTATTCATTCAGATTAGATAAGGGCATTGATACTATTCTCATGTCTGAATGGTCAACAAGTAGCTAGAGCTAGCAGCGGGTTAGCCAAAACTGCTAACAACAACAACACAGTATAAAGCTTCTACATAAAGGTAGATACTGCTGCAATGGCATCTGCTACATCAGGCCTGGCTCGTATGTCTTCATTCCAAAGAGAATCAAACAGCGGCAATGAAGGTGTTTCAACATTGAAAGCTTTGGAAAGAGTTTGTGTGACAGATAGTTCATCCAATCACCTGCCAACTTTTTTTTACATTGCCTTTTCCAAACAATTTCAAAACGAGGTCTTCTCAGATGGTTCTGTGTAACAAACCATCTGTCTTTTGAAGAACGAAAAATGAAAATAAGACTGTAAAAGATACATGAAATGTCTTATATTGTCAGTGCATATACATAACTAACCAAAAAAATGCCTACCAAAATATGCAAGAAACGCCTCAAGATAATGTCCATATCCATCAGTATTTCATTACTTGAAAATGTATTTACTCCTAAACTATTTG
>NW_011333279.1:0-1558 GCF_000735185.1 Notothenia coriiceps | reverse complement strand
ACTTAGTAAAAGTAGAAGTACTCAGATCTTGCACTTGAGTAAAAGTAGAAGTACTCAGATCTTGTACTTAGTAAAAGTAGAAGTACTCAGATCTTGCACTTCAGTAAAAGTAGAAGTACTCAGATCTTGTTCTTGAGTAAAAGTAGAAGTACCAGAGTGTAGGAATACTCTGTTACAGTAAAAGTCCTGTATTCAAAATGTTCCTCAAGTAAAAGTAGGAAAGTATTCTCATCAAAATATAGTGAAAGTAGTGACAGTAAAAGTAGTCATTGTGCAGATTGGTCCATTTCAGAATAATATATTTGATATGTTTTATAATGATTGATCATGAAAGTGTTCTCAAAGCTGGTAAAGGTGCAGCTAGTTTGAATGACTTTGTATACTGCAGGGTAGCTTGTGGATTTACTCCAGGTGGAACTAAAGTCTGATTTAACACTTGATTAGATTTCACATCATTCATCCAGATCTGTGAAGTAACTAAAGGTATTAAATACATGTAGTGGAGTAGAAGTACACCATGTACCTCTGAACTTTAGTGGAGTACAAGTGCAAAGTAGCATTAAAGGGAAATACTCAAGTAAAGAACAAGTACCTGAAATGTTACTTAAGTCCTTGAGTAAATGTACTTAGTTGCTTCCTCTGGTAAATAACCCTCTGATGTTTTACGTGAGGTCACTTCATTGTTGCGCTGTGATTAAAGGAAATGTGTCACGTCTGACGCAGACTTGAACACTTTGTGAGATCATTGTTTTGCCATTTGGTGTCACACTCTGCTATCTTTACCACATGACGTTAGATTTCACATCAAATGTCACGTCCATATTCTGACTTCCTCCCTGCTAACTAATGGAAAACACTTCATCCCATGCAACCAATCCTTAATCAGCGCTCAGGCCTTCCTCTGGTTTCCCCTTCACTTCCTGCAAGTTTCCTCTAGGCTAGTGGCCTTGCAGTGACTCTTAAGAAAACTACAAAATAGAAATCGACTGATTATAACTTAATAAACATTTAAAACCGGAGTAGATTTGATCATGTTATTATTATGTATTGTGAGAGTTTTGATATTCCATTAATATGATTACTATTTCTGTTTAATTTTATTGTTGTTTTTTTACCCGCTTATTTTTATTTCTTTATTTATCTTTCCTCACTAAAAAAATCTGATTTTAGTCATTTTTGTCCAGCATGTTAACTTGTTTTGTTTTATTTAAACTATATTAAAGAACAATAGGTTTATAATAACAAAGTGAATGAACGGATACAATGATTAAATGAACAATACTAAATAAAGATTTGAAGATGTAAGTTATTTGATAAAGTAGCAGCACCGTTGTTGTAAGAGATATTAAGTTATTTACACAACATTTAAATATTCAAAAATCTAAGTAGAGTATATAACATGTAAAATACAGTACAATGAAAGAATGCTCATATTTGAAGAATAAAATATGTGCAGTATTGGAATTTAAAGTGGAATGCAAAGTTTAAATCGCTTCTCTCCGGCTTTGGAGTGGTCACACGTTTTCAGAGGCTCAGCAGGAAGGCCGAGGTTACAGGG
>NW_011333278.1:0-1850 GCF_000735185.1 Notothenia coriiceps | reverse complement strand
CCGTGTTATTATCCAAAGTTAATGTAAACTTGAATAATCTTATTCATTTGAATGTAATAATGATGTTGGTTGTTGTTTGTGGAAGCTCCAGTGAATGAGCCCCATTAACTGAGTTTTAAACATCACTTTAAATGGAAGATCCACATAGGCCCCGCCCACTCAATCGGATCGGCCGATACTGATTCCGGCGATCGGCCCCAAAATTGGCGATCGGAGCATCCCTAGTTGCTCGTACAGGAAATTCTAAATAATTACTGTGATTTGTTACAAAACTGAACCAGATTTGTAACCATTTTTCTAAAGACATTTTCAAGAATACCAGGCGTTCATTATTTCATATTATTTATCTGGGAGGTAACAAGAGAACAAGTATTATTTCTGCAGCCCTTACCCCGGCAGGACTTCGTCTCCGAGGAACCTCTCTACGACAACGGGGTCTTTAGTGAGGGAGATTATCCTGAGCATGTCAGCCACCTGAAGAACGGGAGAGGTTAGAGTGCACTCTTTAAATATATCTCTACTGTGAAATAAATGCATTTCATCAAAACACACATTCAAATTGTGAAAAATAAATAAAGACGGCCAAATACAGCCAACAACTATACTTTATCAGTAATCTTTAACTTCAAGAATCTCACCTCCTCTGCCATCTGATCAACATCCAGTGAGTCAGACTGCTTTGCTGAGAAAAGTCTACACAACTCGAGCCTCAGTAACGCCTGCAGCTTGCACCTAGAGGACACAACCAGTGTTACTGACCTTTATAACGTTTATTTGACTTCAGAATACAATCGCAATATTACCTTTATTTACTATACCAGACAATAACACAGTTACACAACCCCAGAAGAGAGCCATTATAACCACAGCTGTTAAGTGGCAGGTCAACGAGCTGAGTTAGACAGCTTTTAGACATCGAAGATAAAACAAAGATCGAAAGCACTCACTCGATGACTTTGCTGTCAACATCAGCAGCCGAGCTATAGAGCTGCCGGATGGACTTGCTGGTCTTGAGGAGGTTCTGCTGGACAATCTGAGAGGTCTTTACCTGCGAAGAACACAACATTTTAGATATGCAAGATAATCACAGTACAACTGTCCACTGTATTGCGACAGTGGACATGCATATCCTGATAAAAACCAATCCGGCAATGTACCAAAATGAACTAGGAAATAGTTTTGAGAACAGAAATCATGTTTGATTTTCCACAATTGTGACGCACAATCATCTACCGACCAGAGTTCCCGTTAGAATATTTTTTCGCCGGTCAACATGTCCGTTAAAGTTGAAATCTTTCGGACAAAATAAGAAAAGTGCCGGTCAAAGGTCTTCTTTGTTATTTATTGAGCTTTAAAACAAATTGATATGATTCGATATTAAACAAACTAATTATAGTAGATTAACTATATTATTCAAAAGTGAACAGTAACTTACAATAACACGGGAATAAACGGAGCGCTCTCTCTCTCTCTCTCTCCTGACAGCTCGTCAGTATCATGCAGCTCGCGGATCAGTAATGAGTGACCCGACAGTAAAACTAAACATATCTATAACTAGTTTAGGTAGTTTGAGAGGTAATTAAAATAGCTACGTGTGATATTCTAACCTGAAGTGTGTGTTTTGTTCCGCTCACCGCTGCATGTGATCATGCAGAGCTGCGTGTGGACTCGTCAGCAGCAGCTGATCTCTCTCTCTCCCGTCAGATTAGACTTCACTCGCGTTTATGTCCATATCGATCAGATCTAGCTAGTTCTAGCTAATGATATGACTACCTGCTTATTAAAAGACACCTAAACAATAAGTGTCGCTATGCAACGTGGGTGAGGCCACAAAGTATAGTGCAGCATTT
>NW_011333277.1:0-2186 GCF_000735185.1 Notothenia coriiceps | reverse complement strand
TATCAGTATGTAGTGTCTCTACTTTAAAGAGTCCTCTCCTGCTGATGTTCAGGTGTATATCAGTATGTAATGTCTCTACTTTAAAGAGTCTTCTCCTGCTGATGTTCAGGTGTATATCAGTATGTAGTGTCTCTACTTTAAAGAGTCCTCTCCTGCTGATGTTCAGGTGTATATCAGTATGTAGTGTCTCTACTTTAAAGAGTCCTCTCCTGCTGATGTTCAGGTGTATATCAGTATGTAGTGTCTCTACTTTAAAGAGTCCTCTCCTGCTGATGTTCAGGTGTATATCAGTATGTAGTGTCTCTACTTTAAAGAGTCCTCTCCTGCTGATGTTCAGGTGTATATCAGTATGTAGTGTCTCTACTTTAAAGAGTCCTCTCCTGCTGATGTTCAGGTGTATATCAGTATGTAGTGTCTCTACTGGGACATGTCTCCATGCTTTAATGTTCAAAAAGCTCTTTTCTCATACTGCCTGTGCTGCAGCACCTCTTTTCACCCTCTGTCTGAAACCAGAGCTCAGTCTGCTCTGATTGGTTAACTGGACGGCTCTGTTGTGCTACATTACAGAACCGCTAAGAGATGTCCCGCCCCTTAGCCTATCACATACAATGTGTTGGAGTGTAGCCAATATGGACAGGGATGTCACTTTGTTCCAGAAGTAAACAAAGGAGTCCAAGCAGTCCTTGTTTCAGTCCGAGTGTGTGGGAGAGAATCCCCCTCTGGAGGGAACACAGGGGTTTTATTCTTTACAGACCATTTATGTAAACCAATGTGACACATAACAGGGAAGGGAAAACCCCCCAAAACATAATAGAGCCTATTGTTTCTATTCTCTGTTTTTGACCATTGTGTGTGCTACCGGAGAAAATCATGTGGTCTCCTTTTTATGGGTTGTTTTAATGCACTGATACTATGTGTGACTCTGCACTGTGTATGACCTTGCAGCTGCCTCTTCTAATGATAGGAGGAGGCAGGGCATTTCAGGTTGTTGATATTTATGAGAGGACACATACTGTACTGTACTTGTTGTCTCCTAAATGCCTCATGGGCTAAAGAGCAACAGTGGCGTGAAAGAAGTAAGTGACTCTTTCCAGAAGACGTCGCAGATGTGCCCGCCACCTGCGCCACCTCGATTTACGACTTTGTTGTTATCTCCGTGTTTTGGACTATATAAGCCTGATGTTTGTCCCTGCTCCGTTGAGCAACATACCCCATGTGTGTGAGTTCACCCATATCCTTTGTATCTGATTTAACTCTGCTCCTTCTTGCAAGATTATTGATTCTCAACCTGGTGTCGAGAGATATTTTCCTAACAGCTTCTTACTGCTGACTGCGAAAACTCTCCATTGCATAAGATCGGCTTCTTTTATTACATATCATGATTTCAGTGTAGTGATTACGTTTTAATGTAAAACTACCTCGCCTGGCCTCTGTAGCCTTGCAGTTAAGTGCACCATATAGTATTCATAAAAAGCACATCCATTACCAGCACCATATGGCATTGCTTTTCCAAAGAGTTACTCAATTATTTAAGGTTGCTATACACTTTTGAAATATGTTTCTCCTCAGGCAGAATGTTGATTGCCTGCAGTATACTCTGGAAGACTATTTTTACAGTTGTGGCAATAATAAAGTTAAATAAAATGAAATGCTTTATTCCTCTTTGTTCCCTTTTTGGAGCATAATTGACGTCATAGTTTGGGGAATGTGCCACTTTTATATACTTGAATAAGCAACCATCCACCTGGGGGGCTTCCACTGGCTTCACTGAGCATCTCAAGCTCCAGAAAAAAAGCACAGAGGAACATGGTTGCCGGTGAGGTGGGGGTTAACAGGATTTCCAGGCACAGATAAGCAGCAGAGGAAGTGAAGTGTGTTGTAGCTTTGGGGTCTTCGGGTAAAGAGAGCATGGGATGCTTTGCGGGGAGCTCCGTGGTGCATGGCTGTATGGATGTCCTCAAGGGATGAGGGAGTGAGTGAGGGAGGGAGGGAGGGAGGTGGAGGTAATGAAGGGCTGGGGGAGCTACAGTAGAAAGCCTTGCAGACCTCAGGATAGAAGCTGAAGCAGCAGGCGTAACCGTTGAAATCTGAGAAGAGATGTGCGCGTGTTAAAGATCCACATGAGTAGCGAAGAGTAAATGTGTGTGAGCAATTTTTCTTTTTCTGAGGGCAGACGTGTGTGTGTG
>NW_011333276.1:0-2016 GCF_000735185.1 Notothenia coriiceps | reverse complement strand
GTGTGTGTGCGTGCGTGCGTGCGTGCGTGCGTGCGTGCGTGCGTGTGTGTGTGTGTGTGAGTGTGTGTGTGTGTGTGAGATGGGAGGTGTGTGTGGATACACTGATGCCTGTTACCCATCTGCCTTTTTGCAGTGGTCATTTTTCTCCAAGCCCTTGGTAATTATGATCAGCCGAGTATTCACAGTGTGCTCTCGCAATCAGCAGCGTGACGCAGATGTCTGTTCACACGTAATGTTCCTCCACTTAAATGATAGCTCAGGTGTTTGCTGAAGGCAACAATAGACGTAAATGAAGACGGCACATTAACCTCTCCAATCAGCTCTCATGGTGTCGACTCGATGGCTGCGTTGCGTGGAAAGCAGTCAAAAAAGTACGGCTAAACATCAGCAGGAAATCGAGGAGGAGCATGTAATGAAATGGAAATCAATAAACATGGAGTTGTTACTTTTTAAAAGGGCCCTATTAAACTCATTTCCAGGTTCATATCAGTATGTAGTGTCTCCACTTTAAAGAGTCCTCTCCTGCTGATGTTCAGGTGTATATCAGTATGTAGTGTCTCTACTTTAAAGAGTCCTCTCCTGCTGATGTTCAGGTGTATATCAGTATGTAGTGTCTCTACTTTAAAGAGTCCTCTCCTGCTGATGTTCAGGTGTATATCAGTATGTAGTGTCTCTACTTTAAAGAGTCCTCTCCTGCTGATGTTCAGGTGTATATCAGTATGTAGTGTCTCTACTTTAAAGAGTCCTCTCCTGCTGATGTTCAGGTGTATATCAGTATGTAGTGTCTCTACTTTAAAGAGTCCTCTCCTGCTGATGTTCAGGTGTATATCATGTAGTGTCTCTACTTTAAAGAGTCCTCTCCTGCTGATGTTCAGGTGTATATCAGTATGTAGTTTCTCTACTTTAAAGAGTCCTCTCCTCTGGAGGGAACACAGGGATTTTAGCCTTATCAGACCATTGACATGCACTAAAACCTATAGAACACACTATAGGAGAGGGGAAAACCCTGAACGGGATATAGGGCCTCATTAGATCTACTAAGCAAGTGTATTATGACTCAGAAATGTATTTAAAAGGAAGATATCTAATAAACAATATAGCCGAGTAAAGGAATAAAGCAAACATATTAATATCACATTAAAGAAACTGAGAGGCTTTTAGTTAAAATATCCAACATTAGTTTGGTTGTGATGTTTTGATGCAGTACGCCTGACGTCCACTGGAGGGCGCTGCCATCTTTCATTTCCACCTTTGTGTTGCAGGAAATAAAAATAAATAAACATTGAAATGCCTTCAGAGTATTTCTCAACATGTGTTTTGTGGAAATGATAATCCATGTTGGCGAAGCCTCTCGTTACAAAAGGAATCGTTGATCCTTGAAAAACCACAACAACATCTTTCGTTTATTTACAAGAGTTTTTCCTTTCAGACGGAAAACATCAACAGTTTCTCTTTATGTCTCACGTTATGGTTTGTTTGTTTCTTCTTAGGTTGTAAAAGGTTGCAGAAACTCGTACTGAAACAGAAAGCTTTTATGAAAACGTTCCTGTATCCTTCTTATATAAACAGTGGTAGAATAAGAGAGCCATAATGTACTAAGACTGCATTAATAATAGTTAAGTTAACGTTTGCAAGTAAATGTTCTCAAAGTAAGAAAAGTATAATAATTCAATCCAGAAAAAAGTGTCCCTGTGAATGTTTTCATACGTCACTACTCATGTGAAAAGACATCTTCCAAAGTCCTTATGAGACAGGTCAGGCACTAAGTCATTATTATGACACTTTACAGGACCTGTTTTCAGATTATTTTTCCATCACAGGATTACTTAGCTTGATTTAAGCTGCCATGGTTACCCTCCGTACTCTGGGACAGTGTTATTCAAAATTGATTGACATCCCTTTCACCGGCTTCACTCCCCCTTTCCTCTCCTCTTTCTCATGAAGAAATGGTGAGCCCTCCTCCACCTGCACCCCTCTCAGCGGAGGGTAGATGGTACGACCCACTGCTATACTCAC
>NW_011333275.1:753-3539 GCF_000735185.1 Notothenia coriiceps | reverse complement strand
TTCGAGCACCAAAAAATTGTCCGGCCAGAGCAAAAGCACCACATACGTCACGCTTACGTCGAGGCGGGGGCAGGGGCGGGATCAACTCCTGAACAACAGAAAGCCAGCGTTTTATCCAGTTTGTACACAACGATGGAGAAACTTAACAAGTAGCAGTGGTCCACTGAAGAGACCAGCTACCTACTGGGAATCTGGTCTTCCGAAGAGGTACAGAGGAAGCTGGAGCACAATCGGCCATTGTTGTTGTTATCGGTGTGAGCGGTTTCCGCGCGGTTTGGATTTATGAAGCAGGCACGCAAACGGTTACGTCATGACGCAAACGGTGACGCAATGACGCAGCACCAGTCAGACTCTGGGCAGTGTGAAAAGAGCCGGAGGTAAACCGAAGAACCGGTTCTGAACCTGAAAAGCTCTAGCACGGAGCTTGAACCGGAGTTGCGTTGGTGTGAATGAGGTATGAGAGATATTTGGTTACAAAGAACTCAATGGTGCTCTAGGAGGAGATTCAGGTGATAAGAGGGGGGGGTTACCATGGTTGCTGATTGGTTAATGGTTACACAAGACAAAAATAAATTGTGACAACCAAAATCTGATCAGCTTAATAGGTGACCTTTAAGAAGGTGTTTGTGTATTGTGGCACTGTTAGCTTTCCATACATTGCCATCTCTGTGGACGTTCTTCATTAGTTGTGTGTGTAAACAGCCTCTCCTTTAATCCCCACAAGCAATTTGGCTCCGACTTGTTCTTGATGCAACAGTTTTCCTGATGTTCAGCCTGATATTTGTATCTGAAATGAAGTTAGGTTCAGTTTAATCTGCTTCCTAAACAAATCACTGCCACAGCACTCGTTCCACTGCTGGGTAACTTCCTGTGCGAGCGGCTAATTGGACTGAGATTTTACTCAGCACTCGACGAATTAAATGCAGGTTTGGTTTGTTACATTTAAAAAAGTTTTAAACTGAAGTGACAGAGTAACTTAGAGTTTAGAGGAAGCCTATTTTGTGTAATGAGTGTAGATATGTGAAGCTGTGCTCTGCATGAAAAGAGAACAATGTCCTCTTTGAATAATAAAGAACTTAGTAAAAAGTAAATGTTTTCCTACAAGGATCAAAAAAGGTCTTTCTTATCTTATCCAAACCACACAGGTGTAACACTTTACAACTGCTAGATCTGTTCTGCTAAAGTGGTTTAAATTGCACTTTCTGTTGTGTCATGTCATTTCCTGTGAAGCTCCTTCTTCATTTCGTTGTGCAACCATGGGTGCGTCTCACTTCGGTTATTTTTGATTTCCTCGCTCCTCGGGCTCGGTCTCACCGGAAGTTGATTTGTCTGCGCCATCTTGAGTAGCGTCCCAGTGGCCTTATTTGTGCCGGAGGACCGAGGAGCGATAATCGAGGAACTACCAGACCATCGTCCGTTGAAATCCTCATACACTCGCCCCGCCCCCTTACTGTGTATCGCTCACTGATTGGACGATGCAGCGAATGCACTGATCTGGCTGCTGTCAGACGATCAGCTGTGCGGCGTCATCACAAACGGACGTTGCTTCACGTGGCGCTCCGGAGGAAAGGACGTCCCATTGCTCTTAAAACTAATTTCCTTGCTTCTCGTGGTTTCCTTGCGTCTCTCCATGCTTCCCTGGTGGGAGGGACTAGTCGCAGGGAAACGACGCAAGTGAGGGACGCAAGGAATCCATTTAACCGAAGTGAGATGCAGCCCATGTGTTGCATAATAGCAATAAATATTCCTTGAATCCTTGAAGACCAATTTCAGTGACTGCGCAACACCGAATTCATCATTGAATCCAGATGTTTCAGCTCCAACTTGCAACATCATGTGTTAACGAGAAATCCATCCAAACAACAGAAGATAAAAACATTTAACAACGGTTCCCGGAGTCTTCACTGTTCAGAAACTCCCGATGAGTTATGGCGCTTGCTCTTCGCTGTGACTCATACTAGAGTCTGTACTGCAGTTAGAGTTCGTGGCGTTTGATACAGACACAAAACAAACAATATCCAAGTCCGGAAAAAACACGGTCAACAGAAAGTGTCGGAGCAATTCAGCCTCTCCTTTTCGTAATCCACAAAAAACGACATTCAACATGTACATACCAATAAACCACACCCACGTGATAACCAATAACAATGAAAGTGATTCAAACGGAAATATAGATGCTATTGGGAATAATAAGAAATTGCAGAACAGGCATTTTGGCTCCTACAGAAGTGGAAATGTTTTTAACATCTTCTCCTTCAGATGTGAAAAGTGTTGAGTGAAAAGGTCACTGAGAGCTTTCTGAAAGAATTGACCTTCATCTTTCATTCATAACGAACACAAAATACATTCAGTGTACAGTTCACTGCCTTTCAAACACCTTATGTCATATATACAGTCAAATCTATCAGTGGTTATGGTGTATTTCAATGGTAGACCTTCTACAAACATATATACATTATTGATGATTTTTGTTTAGATTATTCTGGATGTATAAATGCACTTGTTCAAAGTCAAAAATCTACAAAAACTGAGAAGAACTGTATATGTCCAGATGTGAAGGGGCCCAAAACAGCATTTTCTCACATGTTTGCATTCCATATTTAACCATTGGC
Organism: Notothenia coriiceps; assembly: GCF_000735185.1. NCBI lineage: Eukaryota > Metazoa > Chordata > Actinopteri > Perciformes > Nototheniidae > Notothenia > Notothenia coriiceps. The sequence continues at coordinate 927 of NW_011333275.1, read as the reverse complement.
AATTATTTTTGATTTAATGTATTTTTTAAGAGTTACTTGGATTGCCTTTCTTGTCGAAAGAGGAGATCCAGCAGCCCATTGGTGACTATTTTACCGTTGATTGACTAATGCATTGGTCGGCTAAACTGTAATTGAAAATGCTTTTAATTTGGGTGAATAACGAAACAATAAGTA
>NW_011333275.1:0-700 GCF_000735185.1 Notothenia coriiceps | reverse complement strand
CATCTTGCAGGTTGTTTTTTTTCTACATTTATGCTTAAACTTGCTTGAAAATTACAATTAAAAAAGTGAATGTAGGATTTGATATGTTTTACGAGACGAGGGCAGGAATTCAGAGGGAAAGGAGCAATTTTGAGCTCTGCTCTTAAAAACGGATTTTTTTTGAGGTCATACGTCAAACGCGTCATATTACGCTCTCTGACCGCGGGAATAGTTAGTAGTTGCGTTGAGCAGTTGTGTTCTTCTGTGTCTTCTGTGTCGAACCTAGCATTGGGATCCATGTTTATTAATACGTTACACACCCCCTTGTTTCCCCTTTGTTACGTCACACGCTGGAGGTCACGTGGGGAGGCTTTTTTGATGCTGAAGTAAAAACGATGCCAGATGTCACTGTAGTGTATATTTATGTATATATTTTTGAAAATCTAGTTTATTCATCATTTTCCTACACATTTATTCACAGGTGTCTTTAACCTGGAAGTTGCTCTTTAAAGGCATGTTTTTAGACTGTTGATGGAAACACCTGCAGTGAGTCTAGTGGCATTTGATCCAAAATAAAGTGAGGTATATTCATAGCTCTTATCCCTTATTAAAAGTCCTGCAGTGTGTGTGTGTGTGTGTGTGTGTGTGTGTGTGTGTGTGTGTGTGTGTGTGTGTGTGTGTGTGTGTGTGTGTGTGTGTGTGTGTGTGTGTGTGTGTGTGT
>NW_011333274.1:0-1920 GCF_000735185.1 Notothenia coriiceps | reverse complement strand
CTCAGTCAGTACCTTTACTCAAATCCTGTAAACAAGCGCACTTTTGAGTCACCTTTACATCAGTTTTTCCATGTTTTTACAACTCAGTACATGTACTCAAGTACTGTAAAATTGTACTTCTACTCCATAATTTAATGCATCAATAATTACAATCAAAACATATCATATATATTATTCCGAAATGGGCCATTCTGCACAATGACTACTTTTATTTTTGGTACTTTAAGTTTATTTTGATGCTCATACTTTTGTACTTTTACTTGAGTACAATTTTGAATGCAGGACTTTTACTTGTAACAGAGTATTCCTACACTCTGGTACTTCTACTTACTCAAGTGCACGATCTGAGTACTTCTACTTTTACTCAAGTACACAATCTGAGTACTTCTCCCACCTCTGCTTCTAGTCCACTAGTGTTGTTACTTAAGTAAAAGTGTGGATTCTAGTCTTATACTTGTAACATTACTACTTTTATTTGAAAAAATAAGGTTTGAGTCATTTTCTAACCACTGATTATAACTTTAATCAGTAAGTCTTGGTACAGGAATGAGAAGAATGCAGGGTCAGATGAAGGAGCATATCTTGGTATTTGAAATGATCCCTGGTGGTTTTATGACTTGAAACAAGCCTTCAGTGTGGCACTAAAATGGTCTCTTGACTGCATTGCCAATGCCAGATTAAAGAGTAACGTGCTGCTTCATTCCCTTGGCAGCGCGACAGACTGTAGCTCCGTCTCAAAAAGATATACATGACCTGACGGGGGGTTCACTGACTTCATGGAGAGATTGAGCAGGGCACAGTAGTGGAAGAAGTAGAAAATACATATTTGGCTATAGTATAAATAGCTAAACATCAGTATTCACATACTCTATTGCAACTTTAAGACAGTATACATTTGTATGTATTCAAGTGAAACTACTAGTAGCTGCAAAAATAAGTACTCATGCTAAATGCTCCTCTCAGTTTATTTTATTCACATTATATTATTGAACAGTTACTATTCTACACACGTTGATAATACTGATGCATTTTCATGTAAGCAGAGTTTAATCATGTCAAATGGGAGCTTAGACAACGTCATACAAGTGTTCAATAGTTACATCTTTACCAGTGCATTATATTTTCTTAGGAAATCATTTGTGTTACAAGTTGACCTCAAATGTATTGAAGTCCCTACAGTACAAGTGGAGTCAGCACAACATTTCCCTCTCAAATATAGCAGGTTATCATTACATTCAAATGCATAGGTAACACTAGTACCTCACAATATAACTTAACTTGAGTAAATGTAATTAGAAGGAGCTCTGCTTGAATATGGGTTGAAGGTTTTGAACGACACGTATAGCAACTTTTATGCGATAGCGCCTCTTGTGTAGTGTCTTGCCATAAGTTACACAACCAAAATGCACTGTTCAATTCTGAAACAACGTTCATACTGTCCTCTTATCTTAGTATTGTTGCTGCTGGTCGCCTCATGCTGGCCCCTCTCAGTGGGGTGAGATGAGTGTGATGGGGGGGGGGATGAGTGTGATTTGGGGTGTTTGCCTTTTTATGGCCAGGCACAGCTGTGGAGAACCAGAGCAGCTGCCCCACTGAGGGGGATCTGAGGGGGATAGCCCACCACGTTCTGCCCCTACAACGCAATAATCTGAGCACTGTTGAAGAAAACATCATCTAGATTATGTTAGGGCTGCTCGATTATTGCAAAAATCATAATCTCGATTATTTGGGTCAATAATTGATATCACGATTATTAAAAACGATTATCTATTTACTTTGAAAACATCAATTTATTGAATTTATTGAGAAAAAAAATGTGAACAGTATGTTTTTATCAGTAGATTACCGTGAATTTTAAGTATAATTCAACTGAAAAATCAATTTAAAAAAAAAGTTATTTAAAAAAAAAGTAATAATAAT
>NW_011333273.1:0-3532 GCF_000735185.1 Notothenia coriiceps | reverse complement strand
CAGCCGCGGTGAAACTCGAGCGATTAGAGCGATGTGAATATTGGGTAGTCTACCATAGTATTTACATCGAGATAAGCCCCTTAAAAACCATGAATTAATAAAGCATTAATTCTGTGTTTACTCCTGTCATTCAAACAAGACGCTGGAGAGGGGGGCGAGGCGTATCTCCATCTAAATCCTATCCGAATCGGATCGATCAGGCTAAACTAACCTGTAGCTGCTCCGTCCACACTCACAACAACGTCATACAGACATAAATAAAGCAGCAACTGTATTCGCCATGACATAGACAGTCTGTGTTTTGTATATGTTAAACTTTTTGTCCAGTTTTTGAACAGATATGAGGAGCTGTGAGCTCTGAGTGTGTGCTAACAGCTAACGGATGATGTGTTGGGCCAATCACCAAGCGTCATTTCTTGACTGGCAGCAAAAACAACCAATCACAGCAGTGCTTCTCTGGCTGGTGTTCTCCCTAAGGAATACCCTTTCCGTCCAATGTGAAATGCTGTGTTGTTTTGTGAAATGCTGTGGTGTTTTGTGAAATGCTGTAGTGTTTTGTGAAATGCTGTAGTGTTTTCTGAAATGCTGTGGCGTTTTCTGAAATGCTGTTGTGTTTTGTGAAATGCTGTTGTGTTTTGTGAAATGCTGTGGTGTCTTGCACTTCAGGGCCACCGTACTTATGGCCAAGTGTGAGCATCACCCTTTGAATGAATTCAATAGTGTTCTTCAGTTGTTGAGGGTATTGCAAATTTAGGGCGTAGATGAGTCCAAAAGTAGGCACATGGCACCTGGGAGAAAATTGATGACGTCCATCACCATTTTCCCTTCCAATATGATGGCGATTGGTGACGGTGCAAGGTGGAGTGAGTCAGGTGAAGCCAGGCTGTCTTCAGGGATGACTGTAAGGATCCTGATGGAGCTGTTGGAGATTTCCAGGTCATCACAATCCTATAACATAGGCAACAGTAAAATTACAACCACAATAACATTTTAAATGCAGAGTTTACCGTGGCCTGCTGAAGGCCCACTTTTGGCCAGTATCATAACAAAAGCTAAAATATATTTATGTAACACAAGGGACAGGATAAAATACATTGGGCATCCTGTTGCATGTTTTAAGCGATAGTGTTTCAATAGCCCTCTTTTCAGAAGAAAATATGCACTACTTACACTGCCAATGCATGTTTTCTGTCTCTGAAGATCAATACCTACACACAAAAAATAGAAAAACACAATAACTTAAACTGCATTCAAACTATACAGGGTTTGCACTTAAGTACTGTACTTGAGTAAATGTACTTACTGTTACTATCCACCACTGTTAATAACACTGAATTAACTATGTATTTAGAGCTTAAATCAGTATCTCTGTGAAAAATATAAATGTTTACTTTGATATTACTTTCAAATGACCGCCTTACTTAAGACATTCCATCGTGTGTCCCATCGCCCCAGGTATCTAAACTCCCATTGCTCAAATACACATTTTTTGATAGAAAATGGGATCTCTGTATGTCATGAGTTAGTTTTTCAAATGTACCAGTATTTTTGTAAACTGGAATGAGAGTTTAACATCTTAACACCATCCCCCATCCGCTGAACAACTCACGTCTTTCATACCCGTATCCTCTCCCTCCCTTTCTATTCTTATCCAAACTGAGAGCTCTAGAGTGTATGGAACATGTTTATGTATGCAGATCCACCCAGGTCAGGGGCAAAATAATAATCTACCCTCATTACCCACATCTAACACACACTTTAGACCCTTGTATGTGTTGTCAACGGACGTTCAATGGAAAGGATTAAACCCCTCTTTCATCCCCTTCTTACGGGTTTTGTGTTGATTCTACGGGTCGTCAAATCCAGCTGGGAGTCCTCAGTTTGCTCATAACGGCTCCCTGTGTTATGACACAGGGAGATACAGACTGAGGAATCAAACTGTTGAATTACTTTGAAGATCAGCCGCTATTATTCCTCAAGTACCCACATTGTTCTACGCTTGAATTAGTGCACCTGAATCCACTAATCGATGGTTGTTGGTTCTATGTGCACATGAATGGCATGTGAGGGCTGTTAAGTGATGTTTGAGTGTTTCCCCAGGAGCGGCTGCCGGCGGCTCAGCGGACCGGAGGCCTGTGTAGGGGTCATGAATCCATCATGAGCTAATTTGCAAGCCGTCTCACTCAATGTCAAAAACTGTCCAGTGTAGAAGAAATGTAGGAAAAAAACAAATGGGATGTTTTAAAAACGCGGTCGTATTACTAGGTACTGTTCTCTTTCATTGGTGGGTGATGTATGGTTTGTAGCCTTAATGCTGCTAGGCTAGCATGTTTACATGCTCATGTTTTTAGAGTTTATAGTGTGTCCTTTATGTCTTTTAGAGCAAGTTGGTCCCCCTTAACATGCAGGATTATCCGATAGCTCATATTACAGTGTTTGGCTGCCGGGAAGAAGGTAGGAGGTCATAAGCAGTTGAAAGAGTCAAGCAACGTCTTTTAAACGGATCTGCCACCTGGGTGGGCGAAGGCCTACGTAGCAGGACAGTGAGTGAGTTTGTTAATGATAAACAGCTAAACATTTCTGTTTTAATTGAAGGAATTCATGTTTTACCATAATGAGGGGGAAAGCCTTGGGACTTCGGCCTAATCTTTAGACTACTTGTATCTCAGAGAAACCTCCCAACAGGATGTTTGATAAAGTGTATCTCACATTCGAACAACTGGTCCTAACAAGTTCTGGACCAGTCTCTCCACTGAATGTAGAAAATGTTATTATCTACCCCAACATCCTACCCTATGACCGCAAAGGAACTGACCCTGTCATGTTGAAGCAATGGAGCGTTAATTAGATGAACAAATAAAATGTTTTCCTTGCAACAACCAATTATTCAGAAACACTACAGATGTAGCACTGAATTTCGGACTCCAGCTTACAGCTTCCTGCCTACGAACTGCCAAAGACCAGTATAGAGGAATGTTAAGCCCTCCCACTATTTTCCAAGAGGGCGTTGCCAGATTTTCAATTTCAGGTTTTAACCAGGAGATGGCGCTTCATTCACAAATACAGAAAGACAAGTTTCATGGACTTTCAGTTGTGTTTTGAAGAGCATTTGAACACATCAATATTTTAGATCAACTAAAGTATATCTAATCTTGTAATTCAATAATATATAGTCTTTATATATTAAATAATCATAATGTAAATGTTTACATTACACTTCTTTATTTGTTATGCTCATACTTTAACCTTTACAATCGTTTGCTTTAATATGCAGAATATTTTTTGTGTTTGCTTCCTCCTGCTCCCTTTCGGACACATACTGTATGATTTATTATTATTATTAATATGAAGATATTATTAAGATAAGATAAGATGTTACTTTATTGATTGAACATTTTAGTTTAGAATGTGCTGTCCCACGGTAATTCAGAAGGCTCACAGGTCACATTCCGACCATTATTTAAAACAATAGGTGCTTTCACACCGTCTACAGTTTGATTTGTATAGAGGGAGCTCTGTCAGTTTTCGAATT
>NW_011333272.1:0-1638 GCF_000735185.1 Notothenia coriiceps | reverse complement strand
ACACACCGTCTGCAAGAGAAATCAATAAAACATGACAACATGCTGAAACAATATTTCTATGCGTGTTACTTATAGCGGTAATCTTTGGCTTACATTTTGAGTGAATTAGCTTAAAGTTAACATTTATTGTCTCTCTTAAACTTGAGTTTTTTTTGTTTCACAGCAATGATACAAATTATGCATTTTTGCATTTCAGCACACACACACACACACACACACACACACACACACACACACACACACACACACACACACACACACACACACACACACACACACACACACACACACACACACACACACACACACACACACACACACGTTACCTCTGCCCTCCGGAGACTCTGCCTGGCGACCTCCATCTTGGTCTCCAGCTCAGTGTTGTTCTGCTCTGAAGACTCCTGCGTCCCGTATCCCTCCATAGCCTGAAAACACATAACAACAAATACTAATGTCATCATAAAGTTATAAAAACACAGGACTTAAACCCAATAATAATAAATAAATCTATGTTTTGAAGAAATTTTACTCGAGACAAACTTCATTAACGAACATCTTTGGGACTTTATTTATTAGCATTACATATTTATTTTGAACTTCATGTGAATTTTGGCACATTTATTGGACAATTTCGGTGTAAAACTACAGCTTTTAAAAAAACTGAATAGCACTTCCATTTAGAAATATTTTTCGTTTTTTTTTTTTTTTACTATTGTTTTTAAATGGCATTTTCTCTTACCATATTTATGATATGTATCAAAACAGCAAAGCCAGTTCTGTGTAATAAAAAGCGAGTTAATAAACCGGATATGGATTCTGAGAGAGAGCGACTCATTTCCTGATTAATGGAAGTGCGTTGATCCTTGTTTGCTGGAAAATAAACGTCATGCAATTCCTTATCTTCACCTGTTTACAATAAAATGAATGGGTGACAATTAAGTAATGATAAGGAAGTCTTATCCTGTATTGCATCGCTCCCTCATGTTTCCTTTCACACATGGGTCATGATTTTATGATCCCAGGCTTATTAATATCAGACTAACCTAGGTGGTTACAGTAAAGGACAAATTCCAGTGCAGTGGAAACATATATTCGTTAGTCATTAACACAACACTGACCTCTTTAACTTCCTTCAATACATTTTACAGGGTTCCTGCAGGTTTCACCCACTCAAATGTAAGACTTTTTAAGACCTTTTCAAGACCACTTTGAATCGAATTTAGGACCTATTTCACGGCAAGAAAGTATGAAGGAAAATTGCTATGAAAGAAGAAATACGTCCCATAATTACTTACAAAGTAAATGTATTCATGTTCAACATGAGAACGATGACTGAACATAACAGCATAACAGTACACAGGACTGTGTTAGCGTGTTAGACAAAAAGTGTGTATGTGCGTGTGTCTCTGTGTGTGTGTGTGGTGTGTGTGTGTGTGTGTGTGTGTGTGTGTGTGTGTGTGTGTGTGTGTGTGTGTGTGTGTGTGTGTGTGTGTGTGTGTGTGTGTGTGTGTGTGTGTGTGGGTGTGTGAGAGTGAGTGACAAGAGCTATAGAGCTCGGCTGCCTTCATGCTGTTGTATGATTGGTGTTTAGCTGCGGTATTTAGCTTCCACAGCATCTCCGCTTTTAGGGTTGGCGTA
>NW_011333271.1:0-11325 GCF_000735185.1 Notothenia coriiceps | reverse complement strand
ACTCCCTCCCTCTCTCTCTCACACACACACACACACACACACACACACACACTGTGATGTCATTTGAAGGGGAGTTTGGGACGGGTCTGTCCATTGGACGGCTGGACGGACACAGACTGTGACATTATTGAATCAGCGCTCTACTAATCGGACTTTAATTCACATTTAATTCAACCATGAAGCTCAGAGTGTACACAGAGTCAGCTTTGTGGCTTTGTGTGGACAGCAGAAGTTCAAACTTTTTATAATTAACCTAAAATGGAAACTAAAGTGAGGCGGACAGCAGAGAAGTCAGTTGACACACCGGCTGATAATCATGGAGGAATGGACGATGTGAACACTGGCCCGACCCGGGACTGAGCCTCCTGCCCGAGGCTCCTCCGGCTACATGTCCCCCTCCTCTCCGTGCCAGATGCCTCGGCGGGGCGAGGGGTGCTTCAAGCCGGCCCCGGTGTCCCCTGCTCCGCCTGTCCCTCCGAGGAGGGTCCGGGGTTCCGGGAGGACGCGGCGGGTGAAGTGTGTGCTGGTGGGGGATGGAGCTGTGGGGAAGACCAGCTTGGTGGTCAGCTACACCACCAATGGGTATCCCACCGAGTACGTGCCCACCGCGTTTGACAACTTCTCAGGTAAAGGAGGAAGATGATGAGATTGATGATGATGATGATGATGATGCCTACTAAAAAGTAGAACAAATAATAAATTCAGAAAGTCTTTTGCAGACATTTGCAGTGTTGTAAAGGGACAGTGCAACAACAACATGAACTGTAGGAAAGAATAGATACATAGATATTCTGTTTATTTATTTGTAAGTGTACCCCAAGATTATTATATTGTATTTGTATATTTTCACCCCATGTTATACCTTGCAATCTTTTACTTGGATTCTTTTCCCTTTTCTTTTTTTTTTATAAATTGTAATTTGGAGTTAACCGAAGTTGTAAGATTGTATTGCCAACTTCACTGTAAATGCTCTGCACAAATAGTTGCTAAAGTCAATTTTATGCAAACATTTTACAAAATGCTGAATTCAGCCTTGCATATATTGAGATGTCTTGCCCTTTTCTGTTTTATTATTATTTAACTGAACATCTTTGACCAAATAAGATATTTAAAGATTTCACCTTGGACTTTGACTTCACTGTTTGTGTGTGCAGCCGTGGTATCAGTGGACGGGCATCCAGTCAAACTACAACTCTGTGACACAGCCGGGCAGGTCAGTGACCTCATCACAAATACACAACACACACTTACACTCACACTCACACTCACACAATACGCACACAGAGGGAAAGAGTGAGCAGCAGCATTTCCTGTTTTAGTTGTATTTGAAACAATAACTCTGACCATGTGATGAAGATTAAAACCTTATTTCTCTCTTTCTTTCTTTGAAAAGAGAAGTATACTCAAACACAAATTGTATTTTTGTGAGTGGCATTATTGTTTTTGTTTTCATAATTGACTGTGTAGAGCTAGACAGGAAACGTGGGAAGACAAAAGAGGTGGTGTGACATGCAACAAAGACCACCCCCAACAATTAGTCTACCCTACAAGTTTTAATTGAAAACTTTTCTCAAACTTAACAAATATCTTGTTTTTTTTTATCATGGCAATTCAGAGATGTTGCTGCAGTTTTCTTATAAAAAGGTTTGGCTGCTTTATCCAAATATCTTTTTAAATGACAATGTAGTTTGAACGACATGGTGAGCGTGGAGATAATAGGCACACAGATTAAGTTAAGTCTTAAACTAAATATGCTAAAACGTTTAAACATCTCGGTTGGATTTGATGTCTTTGTTGGTGAGCTCAAACTGTCCCGCAGGTAATTCCTGGGGAAAATGATGTCGCACACAGGAAGTGATGCATTTGTCATCTGCATATGGAAGAGCAGCAGCTGTTCTCTGAAATAAAAGCAATAATTGAGCTTCAACTAATTAAACTTTAAATTATTGTGAACTATACTGGAGAGGTTAATCCATTAATGAATTAGTAATTTCTTCAAGAAAACAAACTCAAACCTCTCTGATTCAAGTTTCTTAAATGTGATATTTTCAGTTTTCTTTACTCCTTTATGACTGCAACTAATAATTGAGCTGTGGACAAACATTTCAAAGACATTTCAGGACGTTTCTTTGGTTTGGAGAATCACTGAAAGCCATGTTTCTCTATTTTGTTTCATTTTACAGACCAAACAACTTGTCGATTGATCGAGAAATGAATCTGCAGAATTAATGATAATGGAAAAAAATCATAGTTGTATTCCTAATGTTGACCATGTAACAATTTAAGCTTATCTGTTAAAACAAACAAAGTGTGTTTTCCGATGTGATGGCAGATGAATGGGAGGATCACAGGCAGAGGAAGGATAGACTCAGAGATAACACGTCAGGGAGGAAAAGCTCAACATATCCTCGTAGTTTATCATCTGTCATAAAGAACCGACACTGAGTAGCACCAGACATTGTTTTGGAAAGACATGATATGCAGAACGTTGTAGATGTCTTTCTTATCCTGTACCATACTCTGTTTTTTGTCCAAATACTCCTCAAGTCCTCCTCTGCTGCGTTTGTCAAATCTCTTCATCCTCAAAACGTATCTCTCTCTTTATCTTGATTCCTCCCTCCAGGATGAGTTTGATAAGCTGCGTCCTCTGTGCTACACCAGTGCAGATGTGTTCCTGCTGTGCTTCAGCGTTGTCAGTCCCGCCTCCTTCCAGAACATTCCGGAGAAATGGATCTCAGAGATCCGGAGACATGCACCCTTTGTACCCATCGTCCTCGTTGGGACGCAGTGTGACCTCCGAGAAGATGTCAAGGTGGAATATTCACTGACGTAGAGAGAACGTAAAGAAGTTGCAATATGATAGACAAAGTGATGTCTTTATTCTGACAAAGTTCAAACCACTAGCTTTGAAAATACTGAATCACAATTTGACCCATTTGACACATGTGTTTTACAGTCTTTTTCACAACAGACATTTTTGATTGCCAATAGAAAAAAAGCACACGTTTTATTGATCACATTAACAATGAATCTTGTTCTGTTGAAGTCTCCTTGTAAGACAGGGCAGTGTGACAGATCAGCCATATTTAAATAGCACCTTAAACACAATAATTGTGTTTAGAAATATATAATGTTACTAAAGTGATAATTCAGATGTTTTGAAGTGGGGGATGTATGAGGTTGCTCTTTTTCTACATTGACAAAAACAGTCATTTTACATCGCAGTTTGCACTAGTTGTTGGTCTACTGCTGCCTTGACTGTATTATTTGTAATGTTGTGTGATTTTGTTGTTTTAAAAATACAAGTTCAGATTCATGAAAGTCACACAATAGCACAAACGAGAAACAGAAAAGTGTCAACGTTATGCCAGTCCTTCGATCCTAAACCCAGTTTCTTTGTGTTTTTGAATGATCACTGATTGAAGAAGAACATTGCAAGTGTCTTCTTCCTCTTTAACAAATAAGAAGATACAAGCTCTACAGACGCATGGTAACATTGAGTTTCCTCTTCTCTTAGGTTCTCATTGACCTGGCTAAGTACCGGGAGCGACCTGTGGACCCAGCAGACGCCAAGGAATGTGCCATGGATATCGGAGCTGTGGCCTACATGGAGTGCTCGTCCCTGACCCAGAAGAACTTAAAAGAAGTGTTTGACACAGCCATACTGGCCAGCCTGCAGAACTGCAGCTCCAACAAAAAGCATCCCAGAGGGAAGCAGAAACGACGGAAAAAGCAAAGGCAGACACCGGACAAGATGAAGAGTCTGTCCAAGTCCTGGTGGAAAAGGTACTGCTGTGTGGCCTAGACCGACGTGTGACGATTCTCTGTTACTGACTTATTCTGGTCTGGATTCAACTTGAGTCGCTCTCTGTTTGGGTTTCTCTCTTTTCGAGCCTGACGTGGAGAAGGACCTCGACTTGACTGTGACTGGGAACCAAAGTAAGACTGGCAAGGATCGTAAATGTTTTTCTTTTTATTTTTATTCCAAGAGGGGTTTCAGTCTTCTTGTCGATTAGATTAAGTACTGAGTTCTAACAACATTTGCTATAAAATATAAGCAGTACCGCAGTGTCCTTTTTCCAACTCTTCCGGAATTGAATCGCCGTCAACTGGGACTAACAGGATATTGCTCTATGTCATGGTGGATGTGATACTGTTCCTTAACATTTGACCAGTCCAGAAAGTCTTATCTATGTTTAACACTTACAATGTAAGCGTGTTTAGTCTGGTGTTCTTGTTCCCAACCTAGTATGCATTTTGGTCGCTTGTGAACTGAGCTTGACTAACTGAGCTTGACTAACTGAGCTTGACTAACTGAAACTGCTTCCGAACTTCCTTTTTTTTATCTTGTCTCCAACACTCATGATTAGAAAGAACTGCCTCCTGATAAAGAGCGTCTCTCAGACAAAACATTGTTGCTTATTAAGGCTGACCTTTCCTATTCCATTAGTAATTGTTAAGGTGTTTTTCATGCTAAAAGACCTCTTTGCAACAAACAGATCTATAGGTTCTTTTCTGGTGTGGCCTAAAAACCTAATCTGAAACCAGAAATATAGTTCATCTTTTATTTTGGTCTCGATTTGAACTATTTGTGGGATAAGTCTGGCTTGGTTTTGAGTTTGTTTCTCACTATGGGCAATAAAACAACCAGAACACTCATTCTTTTTGCTGAAACCTAGGTTTAGGCTCATATCGTAACTTAATTGAAAAATAATTATATATTTTCTCCTTCAGGAGAAAAAATATCAGAACATCCATGTGATAAAACCCTAGCATGTTCTGTGACTGCAAGTCGTATGTTTATCCTACATAAGGCACAACATTGCATGTTTATCAGGTTTCAAATATTGGAGGTCTTTGTCTATACAGACCTATCCTTCAATATTACTGAACAGCTCTGAAAGACATAGTAATCAATGAGGCAGAAAATACTATATTGGCTTCAGATATGTGTGCTGCTTGTGGGGTGTTTGATTTATCTTTGCACACACTTACACAGCTTTACTGTAAGTGTGAGCACTCAACAGAATTAGATCAACTCAGCGCCCTTTGCATATGTTTACATTTACCAAATGGGTTCAGATGTTTGTTCATGTAGGTTTGCAGAAAAGATGAATTTTGTATCTTTGCTTTTCAATGCAGTTGTGTATCTAAAAGACTGTGAAGTTTTAATTATGTACATATTCAGTGAAATATTTTTCTTTAAACTTAATTGTCATTAGTCAGGTTTGTTGATCTGTGTTTGTTCCCTTTACCCAAAGTATGCTTTATTATTAACCATTGGTAATTTTGGTAACTCTGCATCTCATTATGCCTGGTTAGTTTTGCAGCATCTCCTCTCTCCAAAGAAAAGGACACAAATTGTAAAGCAGAAAAAAAGAGGCATAATATGTTGATGTCAACGTTCAGCTGCCACACCTTCCTTTGTACATTGTACATTGTTACTAAAGCAGAACAAAACCCAATTATTTACAACTACTTCTCTACAGTGCCTTCATCTGAGTGGCTCTTTGTATCACTGCAGCAGAAAGAAAAAGGGTGCAACCAGGTCGCAGTCTGTAATGGCCTCAAAGAAAACCGGACAGTTTTTTGTGAGCAACATCATCATTCATATTGATCAGACATAAAAACAAAACAACAAATTTACACTCTAGCATTCTTAACATTAGGACAATCTAAATCATGGCCTTAACCACTGTCTAAATCCAACTTAAACCTTTCTCTCCAACCCAAAGATTATAAATTGGGTAAGGATTGCAGAGTTAACATCTACATAGTTAATATGTGTTCATCTCAACAATATTCATTATGACCCTAAAAAGCTTGCCAAAACTCTGCTCTGGAGCAGTTTAAGTCAAGTGTATGATGAAAAGCCTATTAAATTATGTGGAAATTAAGAAATGTCTTCATCAATGTAAGAGAAGCAGAATAGCATTACCTTTTTCTAGAGTGTAGTGTGAAATGGAGTGAGCTGTGAAGTGCTTTTAAATGTAATTGCACTGTGAAGAAATGTCTTAAAACTTACAAACAAAATGTTCACAGATTGGCAGTCATGCCATGTTTCAAGTGTTACAAGACAGCTAGAACATGTACAATCACAGCAGACAATATGCATGACTGTATTGACTTCTGTAAAAAGGTTCTTACTGGTAACACTGACTATAACTTCAAGTGTGTCTCCCAACAGACTCTTCTGCAGAGAAACTCAGTGTGTGACCCTAACTGACCTTACGGTTGCTCTACTAATTGGCTACAACCTGTAAACCAATGCATAGAGAGAGTTGAGAACTTATTCTAAAATGTATTTGAACTCATAATGTTGATGAGAGGCCTGAGTGCAAAATGTTGAAGAAGTGTGTTTCCTGAAGCTGTTTGGTAACTTTCTGCTGAAGATTTTACAACTGTGGATGAATGGGTTCACTGTGTCCCGATGTTTTACTCATGATAGCAAATGCATTGTTTCTTGCTTGGGAAAAACGTCATAATAAGTTGCTTGTCTTGCTGTTTGGGTGCAGGCTTGGTTGATGGTGGATTTAAGTGGGGTAAAGGTCAGACAGACCCTTATGATAGCTGGCATTTCCTCTAGTAGGTCTCATCCGTTTTACCTTCTCATACAGTATGTATAATCTATGGAGAGTACAGAACGTTTCATATCACAAGGTGTTTGTTTGCATGCATGTGGTTCAAGCCTGCCTTTATTTTGAGACAAATATTTGTTTGATTACTCCTGCTTGAATACATTAAAACTGAGCAATTATGAAAACGAAATATACTATAACCCTTTAAAGTGCGTTCATGCTGTCAACTCTGGCCACAAATGATAATGTTATGTACCAAAATGTGAATAGTAACATGAGTTGAGAAGAGTCATCATTTCCCTCACTGATAGCTACTGGTTGAACCACACAAAGTCACGCTATAGCAAAACAAAGTATGCTGATAAGAAGGTCTGCATTTCAATGTTCGAATCAAACATTTTATTTTTGAAGTCCTTGCTTGCGTGTTTTATTCATTTTAATGTTTTACCTGCTTTCAGGAGCCAGAATAGGCTAAAAGCAAAGTATACCCTGTATGAATGGCTTTGTAATGTTGAACAGATAGGTCTCTGAAAGTGAACTAAAGTGTTAAAAGAGAGTCAGAAAAGAGACAGGAAGGTGACTGGATAGGAGTTATGTGTTGGTTCTGGGGTTTGGTTGAAGGATAGACAGAAATATGAATGTGTTTGGGACGGATGCAAAGTCTGTAAAATATAGGTATGACTGCAATGATTTCCGTTTTTTGTGATTCAAAAGGGTGTAGAAATCTACCAATAAAATACAAATAAAATTGTGGCTTTACGTGACTGACCTGGGATTACCGTAACTGCATTTGTTTTTCTCAACACTGCCTTCCCACACAAGTCTAATTGTACAACAATATCCCATAAAGTCCAGTGAGGTAAAACAAAAAGCAGACCGCCTGGGGAAACAGACAGAAAGGTTAATTCTTGAGATTTCAGGGTTTTATTGAGGTTACCCCCTGAAGCACACCTGAGCTCACTCACATGAGACACCGGGAGCTTCCCTCAGCCTGTGTGAAACATCCTTTCTCCTGCATGTAAAAACATTGTAACAGAGACATTTAAAAACAGAAAGCATGCTGACGTCAGTCGGAGAAAGAAATGTTTGTACAGAAGTTTTATACCCTGAGAAATAAAGAATATTTGATATAATACATGCTGTGTTTTGTTGGTTTTGAGGCTGTGTGCTCAGCGGTGGGACTGGGGAATGTGTGTGTGTTTAAATATAACTCCCTGTGACAGCCCACAGGCTGTAAAAGAGAATATGTATTTTGTTTCGTTTTTTGGGAATGCATTTGTACAGAGTCTATATCATTTGTGCACAACATCGTACTGTTTCCTCATCAACAGAGTTTTACAAATTATACCTGAAAGACAGTCAGGTAATGGTCAGGATGGTAGGTATCAGATACAGGGCTGCAAATCACAACTAATTACTTTGCCGATTATTTTAGATCAATCAATCAATACAAAATGTCTGAAAAAAGGGGTTAAAAAGTCCATCCTAATTTCTCAATCTTCAAGGTGATTTTTTTTCTTATTCTGTAAGTCTAAAATCAACGAGCAGGAAATCTCCATATTTAAGAGGCTGAAAACAGCATTTTCTGCCATGTTTGCAGGAAAATTAACTTAAATATCAAAACGGTAATCATTATTTTCATTGCAGCTCTAAGTTAAACACACAAAACAGGCGCTCAACTCCATTTTTTAAGACAACACATGCTTCTTGTTGTTTTTTGGGCACCAAATTGAACATGTTTTTTAATGATGTTGTGGCTACAGTAATGTTTTGGAATTTTACTTTGAACTTTGTGATAACAGAATGCAACAACCATGCTGCGCTCAGCTGATGCACATCAGAGGGAGGGGATAAGATGTGAGCCATGTTTGGGGTTATGCAGACACACACACACACACACACACACACACACACACACACACACACACACACACACACAGAGACGCTCACAGAAAGACCTCTAACTTCAGACTGGATTTTTGTAAACAGACTCTGCTTCCAGGCCCTCATGGTTATGCAAGAGCTTTATTTTGGAGGCTGCCATGTGACATTTGGTTTGTCTCGCTGTTCGTGGGGTCATGCCCTGACTTCACTCTGTCTGGGAAACACAGCTTTCCTCTACCTGACAACACACAGTGTGAGCACATAATGAGGAGGCCGACTGTGTCTTGGTTACATCACTGCTCTGTGACTGAAGCTGTGCCAGGGCCCATTTACTGATGTTCTGCTGTTGTTCTCACACTGACTCATACACATCATTCCCTTTTACAATAACAACCATTCATTAACAATCATGAAATGAAAATCTGCTGGAAAACCAAACCAGAAAGACTTTAAGAGTGCACAACATTTGTTTTATTGTTTTGGTCTCAAGTCAGATTTTCAGCTTTGATTTTATCCTTCTTATTTAGAGAACCTCACAAGGCCTGTAAGACGTAATGATGTTGAAACAGTAAATATTTATGTAGAATCTAATGAAATGTTACCCTAAAAGGGGTGTTAATCTAACCAGGCCTTATAATGGAACATGTAATCACACCTCACAAACTGTAAACACAGGTAGCACCAACATAACAGTTGAAATGTGAGTCGTTTTCCGATCTTTATATGAAATCAGGCCCAACAATCGTTGAGATAGTTCAAGTTCAAAATGGTTTCCAGAGCGCTCATAATGTCACGATATCATGTTGTTAAGGCTTGAACTCATTCAGAAAGACACATCTGCTCTGATGCCTGTAAGATGCTTTTAGTAATATTCATAATTGCGAAATAATATCCAGTGATTTATCATGTAGCAGCTTATTTTAAACACATTTACTTAAGTAAGTGTTATATTATCATGAAGGCATTCACATATGGAGAAACAAGGATGGAAAATGCAGAAATGCAGAGGGATAGCCTTGTTTGTTTCACACAGTATAATTACGGTATTTTTTAGTACATGGGAAAGGGATGATAGGATCAAAACGTCTAGATAAATGTATTTTTGCAGGACTTTATTTGTAACTTGTTATTGCGAAATGGTACAGCCACATGTGCACACAGAGAGCTGCCAGAACTCAAGGCGACTGAAGCTCTGTTCCAGCCCATTTTTAATTTTATAGCCTCTCTCTCTTTGTGTGTGTGTGTGTGTGTGTGTGTGTGTGTGTGTGTGTGTGTGTGTGTGTGTGTGTGTGTGTGTGTGTGTGTGTGTTACATAACATAAAGAGGGGCCAGAGTGACATCAGTGCTGACTCTTAACGAGCAGAGCTGAAATACAATATCCCCTTTCCTAACAAGCTATAAACCCAATCAACGTGTGTGTAGACAGCTGCTGTGTGTGTGTGTGTGTGTGTGTGTGTGTGTGTGTGTGTGTGTGTGTGTGTGTGTGTGTGTGTGTGTGTGTGTGTGTGTGTGTGTGTGTGTGTGTGTGTGTGTGTGTGTGTCTTTGGGTATGAGAAAGTTATAGAAAAAGCTGTAGAAGGGGCAACAGCCGGTAAGCAGCAGAGAGAAAGTCACAGATAAATTATCTTATGGTGACAGACAGCTTCTGTACTTTTCATCTCAAGCTCACACAAGCACGAGCATTCCCTCTGTGCATTGATAGGGGTCGTGGTTGTTGTTTGTCAGAAAGAAAATAGATTAACCTGCTGACAACAGAGGTCTGGATGGTTGAGGTCATGATTTCTTGACCGAGACATTTACAGTTTGTCAAATTATTAGTTTTTGCGCTTTAAGCACCACAAGCCAAGTAACATCTAGTTCCATTATATTCAAGACAAGGCAGACATCTACCACATAATTCTCCAAAACTGCAACACACAATTTCGATTGATATATAGCTCTAAAGGTAAAGTACATATTAACATACATATTTCAGATTGTCGGGTTGAACTGCTCCTTCAACTCTTAAACCTGTATTGGGAGGCAAGTCCTGAAATTGTGAGATGTTCTCCCCCACAATGTGGTAAACACAAGTTCACACAGACACACACACACACACACACACACACACACACACACACACACACACACACACACACACAGTTTACTTTACTGAACAGATTCCAACAGACTGACACATACTCTTGTAATCTTTACTGGATGTGCTTTATCTCTGACTCAACTCTGGTACAAACACACTTTTTCCCTCTTTACTTTCCTTCTCTTATCAGTCTTTGGTTACTTTTTACTGTATTTTCCTGTTAAACATTTCCTCTGCTCCCCTCTCTCTGTCACTGTCCTTCATCTCCTGTCACAGCTCATCACATCTACAGGATGTCTATTTGAATAACCTGGTGACGTGATGTGTGTGTTTGCATGCGTGTTCAAAGTTCACAGAGTGTGTCATGTGGCATGTGCACAGTTGAGAAACACTGACACACAAAGATCACTCCTCTCAGCATACATCTCTGCTGTGGACAGCTCCTGCTGACGTCCACATAAACACATTACTGAAGTTAACACAAAAAACACCATCAAGGTCAACATCCTCCACATTTTCACATCCCGATCCCATCACTGTACTTATGAATAAACACCATATGTCATGTCTCTATTTATTTATTTAGTACTTGCTAAGTTAATTACAGTGTTTACAAAATCTTTCAGATAATAGTAACACCTCTTAATAGCTATTTTTGGATTATCAATTTCAGTTTGAGGCCTCTACTAAATCAAATCACTATTTTTAAATATATATTTAAGCAATAGCTCACGACAGGCCGTGGTATATGCTCATTATATCACAGCTAAGGGGCGTGGTTCG
>NW_011333270.1:0-2258 GCF_000735185.1 Notothenia coriiceps | reverse complement strand
GCGGAGTAGGCGGTTTATGGTGGAGAAGAGCATACGGGGGTAGTTTTGCTGGTTCCTGATGAGAGAGGAGTAGTATTGTGCCTTGGCTTTTGAGAGAGCTTCCTTGTAGGATCTGACATGCTCTCTGTAAGCCTCCAGATGGACTGTGAGGCCAGATTTTCTGTGGAGCCGCTCCAGTTGGCGGCCAGAGGCTTTCATGGCACGGAGACTGGTGGTGAACCAGGGGGCTGAGTGGGTGAAGGAGACAGTACGAGTAATGAGGGGAGCAAGTGAGTCGAGACTCTGGGAAAGAGCAGTGTTGTACTGGGCTACCAGGCCGTCGACCGAGGTGTCGGGGGGATCTGAGGCCAGGTGGGTAGCTATGAGGCTGGTCATGGCTGGTGCGCTCACTGATTTTAAGCTCCTGTAGGAGATTGTCCGCAGTACAAGTTGTCTGGGGAGGGGGATAGGCACAGTGAAGAGGATTGCATGATGGTCAGAGACAGCCAGATTGAGGCACTGTAGGTGGGATGCAGTTGTGCCAGTGGTGCATACCAAATCCAGGGTGTGGCATTTGGCATGGGTGGGATCATGGACATGTTGTTCAAAATTGAAGCAGTCCAGAATTGCCATGAAGTCAGAGGCAAACGTGCAGCAGGGTGAGTCCACATGAATGTTAAAGTCTCCAAGAAGGAGCGTAGATTGGGACATGGAGCAGATGGAGGTGAGTAGCTCAGATAGTTCCAACAGGAAGATGGCGGAGGCTGAGGCTTTGGGGGGGCAATATATAAGACAGCCTGAAGCTGTGCAGATCCAGAAAGAGTGAAGGCAAGACATTCAAGTGAGGTGGTGTTGGTGTTATTGGTCCCACAGAGGGGAAATGTACATAGTTACAGCAGAAAAAAGAGCCACAGACAGCTTAATGTTACATATGTCACATATGCATTAAAAGTACTAAGTTATGATATAATACAAAATATAATAAAAAATAAAAAGTTACATAATTTTCAAAATACACATCCTGTAACAGTTCTTAGAAACAAGTAAATCAAATGCACTAAAGAAAGAAGTCAGGACCGTAGAATAATTTCATTCCCATTAAATGATTGAACTGCCAACCTGCCTGTCTACCTGGCATGTTCGTTGTTAAGTTAAGAATTATATTTTTGGGGATTTTCAGTGTTGATGACATAGAGATTTCCTCACTGGATTTAGCAACTTTTGGAGCTAATGATGCTAGCTACTTTCATTGGAGAGGAACTGGCAGCATTTGGGATTGGTTTTATTGATGGATAATGAAATAATCTAGTTCACGCTTGTTGGCTTCTCCAATGTTACCCACCTTAACTTTAACCAGAGTTAGAAGCGCAGAATGATAATGACCCTTACATTTATAAGGCTGCTACTTATAATTTTTACCTTGGATGTATAATTTGCTATTTAAATTAACAAGCTTGCCTCTTTATTACATTTGTTAGTCTACTGCTTTATTTGGTCTTAATCCGTACCGTCCCCTTTGCTTACTAAAGCAGAACAAATTCTAAATGTTGCTAGTCAAATTCTAGAGAATCACAAGATGCATTCCATTCCATTAACAATTTTACTTTACCTGTTTAGTGATGGCAGCAGAGATGAGGACTCCCCAGATGTCACTAAGAGAGAAGCGCTTATCCTTGGCCTTCTGGCCCAGCCAGGACACGACCTCTAGTGGTTTGACCCCGGGGGCCGAGAGCCTGGACACGGCTCGGTCCATGTTTCTGCTCCACTGTGGGTCGCTGTACAGAGAGCACATCGCCCTGAGAGAGGAAGAGTCAAAGATTCACTCACAGAAAAAAGAACTGACAATGACAAAAATATGTCACATCTTCGCTTCAACTCCTCAACTTCCACAAAATGTAACTTTTTTCAATTTTGATTCATCTATTTGTCAAATTGTTGTCAAGGTGCTTTGAAACTAATGTGGTTTTGAAACATGTTTTTATTTGATTTGTTGTATTAATCTTTAAATCCTGACAACAATCACTAATTCAAAAAAGAAAGACGTCCGATGTCTGTGTCTGTCGTGTGTCCGTCCAATCATTTCCTTCCAATTAAAAGATTGGACCACCAACCTGCTTGTCTGTCTGGCATGTTTGTTTTTGATTTAATAATGTTCATTTTTGGGGAGTGTCAGTGTAGACCTGGGGCCTCATTTATAAAGGGATATACGCTCAAAAAATGGCGTAGGCCAGTTTCTACGCAATGTTTGCGATTTCTGCCATAGGCACACAGGGGATAGG
>NW_011333269.1:0-10088 GCF_000735185.1 Notothenia coriiceps | reverse complement strand
CGAAAAACAAGAAAATAGCCTAGGCTAGAAATGTATTCCTATCAAATAGTTATGGACAGTGCAGTTAGCAGAATACACGCATGATGACAAGTTTGTGCAGACCACGATAATGACGTTGTATATGCACGTTAAAGAGAGAGAGCAAACAATAAAAATACGTAAATTGCATTAAATCGAGGAGGCATTAAAAGCACCCTGCAAACTATTATCCAATGAGCATATTTCCAGCACTTAAACACTTTCAATAACAGCCCATACCGCCGTTCAAGTCCCCCTATCATGATGAATGAAAACAATCTGCGTGTTGATGGAATGTACTCTCTTTCTATTGACGAACACGTCCTCATCTTTTGATGGCGCAATTATTTTTATGTGCGTCCCGTCAATAGCACCGACCGCACCGGGCATACCTGCAATTGCCATGAAGTTGGCTTTGATCCTGTGTAGTTGTTGATTGTCCAAAGGAAACCGGATAAACTGTTGGATGATATGTGGTCTAGAGAGCGCGTTGATGGTTTGGTTTATGGCACGGCTGACTGATGGTTGCGATATTCCTAAATCGTCGGCATTGCAAAGTTGCATTTTCCCTGTTGCTAAATATCGTAGTGTTGCCAAACATTTTATTTCCGGACTAATTGGGTTATTCCTGTTAGTCGGGGATGTTATTGCATCCCGCACTAATTCCACAACAAGTTTGATACCCTCACGATTTTGCCTATATCTCTTGATCAATTCACAGTCTTCCATTGTCTCCAAAACATTTCGTCTCGCAGCCATTTTCAAATTCTTTGTGAATAGGTCTTACTGAGTTAGGAGTCCTCTCGAGGACTTTTAAGCTCTCCTAAACTTAGGTGCTACTTTTAGGCCTAAAATACTTTGTGAATTGCTCTTAGTGAATAAAATTAGGAGTCCTAAATTTAAGACTGACACGCCCATTATGTTTAGGAGTTTCTCCTAAATTCGCCAGTTAGGAGCTACTTTTAGCCCTAAGATCCTTTGTGAATACGGCCTCTGATCTCTGCTCCTTGCAGTGTGTGAGCACATCTGCAGTAGATGTTATAGAGATAGGCAGCCTGTCTTCACACACCTTTACATATGACTAAACAGCACTCTCCTGTTTATTTATTCAGTTAAATCATCTCTCTCTCAGAGAGCGACCCCTCTGGTTCCACATCCGTCTCATTCCATGGTGGTCACACCTTTCGCACTTCACTTGCCCCTTTTTTTTTTTACCCCTAACACACACACACACAGACACAGACACACACACACAGACACACACACACTGAGAGACAGACAGTAGAACCTCATTTCTATTGACACATCACTGCTTGCTCTATGCCCGAGCAAGCTTTCCATTATCTCATCGAGAAATAATTCTTCCGTTAGATGTTTCATCAGAGCAGAGATTATTTGCCCTGTCATAGTCTGTGAAGCTCAGATGGGTGTTGCAGTGTGACTGTGAAACGCAGTTCCTATATGAAGATGACAGTGGTGATGGGGGAATTTCTGACTGGGAAAATGCAGCTTTTGACTTATGATTTTACAGCTCAGCTTTTAAAAATGTGAAGTGTTATCCTAGTTTTAAGACATTATTCAGTGTGAACAAGCTTTATTCACTCCCTACCAGCTTCACCGAACAAAAAGACTGGGGACTGGGGGAGGGCTCACCGTTTTTTGGGCTCAGCAAGCCCACAGGAAATCATCGACCACTCAATGTTATTTCTTGAGTGATATTGAGTGGGAAGTTGAAGAAGTTCACTGCATAGTTATACAATATGTTCCTTTCAGCTTGACGGAATGATGGAGTAAAAAATATGTTTTGTTAATTGGAATTGAAGAAAAACCCCCCTTTGGGAAAAACTCTCTTGATGAAAATGTCTGAACGGTACACATAAAACAGGAAATAAGAATTTATAAATGACTAATATTGTACAAGCCTCCATTTTACCTCTATTTTACATTACATTACATTGAATTTAGCTGACGCTTTTATCCAAAGCAACTTACAATAAGTGCGTTCGACCAACAAGATACAAACTTGAAGAAAACAGAATCATATAAGTAGGCTACATCAGGTTCCTAAGCTAAAAATTTCAAGGCTACTCAACTGGCTGGTTTTAGATAAGCCAGCCCTTTATTAGTATATAAGTGCTTTGTTAGTAATTCCATCGATCGAAGTGGAGTCGAAGAGATGAGTTTTCAGTCTCCCCCGGAAGATGTGCTGCTGTCCTGATTTCAATGGTGAGCTCATTCCACCATTTTGGAGCCAGAATAGCAAACCCATGTGTTTTTGCTGATGGGAACTTGGGTCCCCCTCACAGTGCAGGTGCAGCGAGCTGTGGTGTACAGTTTAACCATGTCCTGGATGTAGGAAGGGCCAGATCCATTTGCAGCATGGTACGCAAGTACCATTGTCTTGAAGTGGATTCTAGTAGTTACTGGAAGCCAGTGAAGGGAGCGGAGGAGCGGCGTGGTGTGGGAGAATTTAGAAAGGTTGAAGACCAGACGAGCAGCTGCATTCTGGATCAGCTGCAGAGGTCGGATGGCACATGCAGGTAGACCAGCCAGGAGGGAGTTGCAGTAGTCTAGGCGTGAGATGAAGAGAGCCTGGGCCAGAACCTGCGTCACTTTCTGGGTCAGGTGGGGACGTATCCTCCTGATGTTGTAAAGCGTGTATCTGCAGCAGCGGGTTGTAGCAGCGATGTTTGCAGTGAAGGACAGTTTGTTATCTAGGATCACACCCAGATTCCTTGCAGTCTGAGTCGGGGAAACAACAGAGGTGCCGATGTTGATTGTTAGGTCAGGAGTGGGACAATCTTTTCCCGGAAGGAAAAGCAGTTCAGTCTTGTCATGGTTGAGCTTGAGGTGGTGAGCAGACATCCACTGAGAGGTGTCCGCTAGACAAGCAATGCGTGTGACGACCTGGGTCTCTGAACGGGGAAAGGACAGAATTAATTGGGTGTCGTCAGCATAGCAGTGGTATGAAAAACCATGCGGGCAAATGACAGATCAGAGCGAGTTTGTGTACAAGGAGAAAAGTAGGGGACCAAGAACAGAGCCCTGAGGGACCCCTGTAGTTAATTGAAAAGGGTCGGACTCGGACCCTCTCCAAGTTACCCTGTAGGTATGGTCTTTGAGGTATGAGGTGAGGAGGGAAATTGCAGAGCCTGAAACTCCAAGTTCTTGGAGAGTGCGAAGGAGGATCTGATGGTTCACCGTGTTGAATGCAGCAGACAGGTCCAGAAGGATGATGACAGAGGAGAGGTAGGCTGCTTTAGCAGTGTGCAGTTCCTCAGAGACAGCAAGGAGGGCAGTTTCTGTTGAGTGATTTTACAAGCCTCCATTCAAACTCAACGGCAGCAAAACCGAAGCCCTGCTGGTTGGCACCAAAACCACCCTCTCCAAAACCTCATCCTTCCCTGCTTCCAACCTCACCATTGATGGCTACTCCATCCCCTTCTCTGGCCAAGTTAAGAGCCCTGGTGTCATCCTGGACAGCTCCCTCTCATTTTCACCTCACATAAATAACATCACCCGGACTGCCTTCTTCCACATACGCAACATCTCCAGACTCCGCCCATCCCTTTCTCAATCAAACACTGAAGCCCTGGTCAATGCATTTGTCACGTCCCGCATCGACTACTGTAACGCCATCCTCTCAGGCATACCCACCAAGCTCATCAATAAACTTCAAATCATACAGAACTCTGCAGCCCGGATCATCACCGGCACCAAGGCCTCAGAACACATCACCCCCATCCTCATCCAACTCCATTGGCTCCCTGTTCAATCCCGTATCAACTTCAAAAACCTACTGCTCACTTACAAAGCCCTACATAACCTGCCCCCCCCCATAAACACTTTATCATACAATCTAAATGTTATCTTTTTTAACGTTACCTGGTGATTTCAAAGAAAGCTCTCTGGAAAATGTTGACTTACTGTTCGACATGAAGCTACCTTACAGTAGACAGTTGATCCTGAGTCCTGTCAGTTAATGCTTAGCTAAGCATCAACCTAGCACTGAAATATATGGATGTTATGTGACAGTATTTCTGAGAAAAAGTCAGCTGAAATGGTGGCATAGTTGCCACTGCTTTACGTGTCGACAGCATGTTTGAACGTACTTTCAGCAGTAAATGTGGCTGTTTGGCCACTGATGTTGCCATAACAACACCTGAATTTAAATGTGCAACCTCTTTTTGTGACAGATTTTTGCATGAAATTATAATTCTTCTGAATAATATTCCTATTGACAGCTAGTTTCTACAGTATGTGAACATTATGAGATGGACAGCCAGAGAGAATAAATGAAAAACAGTGATGAAATACTATATGACAAAACAAGAATACAGTTTGAAAGGGGAGTGATTAGTAAAATATCCATAATGAAAAATCTGTTTACAGTTCTGTTTCATATGGGTGTTGAGAGATGTATCCATAGATCTCTTGATTTTGCTCTCAAAGTGCTTTTAACTTAAATATTTATAAAACAAATCTTCCCGGGAGAGCATGCCCCCGGACCCCCCTAGAGGAGGTTAGGTCCACGGTGTTTACATGCTTATTTATACAATATGTGTGCTTATGCTAACATCATAAGACAAAAGTTGGTTCCGTGTTGTGTGTAGTGAGAACGCGCTAGAGTGAGGGGGGGCCCCCAAGCCAAATCTCGCTTAGGGCCCCCAAAAGTCTAGGGCCGGCCCTGTCACCATGTGTGCTCGGGCTTTTAGCTGCACTGCTCCCAGACTCTGGAACTCCCTCCCCCCGCAAATCCGACAGTCACACAATTACCATATTCAAATCCCAATTAAAAACCCACCTGTTCAAATCTGCCTACTCACTGTCGTGCTCCCCATTATATGTTTCATTTGTGTCCACTTGATTGTCTCCTCCATGATTTCCTGTTTGTGTTTTTATCATGTTCTGTTGCCTATTAGCGTTTTCTTTTTTTTAACAAATTGTACGGTGTCCTCGGGTGTCATGAAAGGTGCCTCAAATAAAATATGTTATTATTATTTTGGTGCTCCAAACAATTTTGATTGTCGACAATACCCTGAATAGTTGGCTGTGTGGACGACACTTTTGGGGCAATTGGTTTTCCTTGAACCGATTCCTTGATCAATCTAAACTTAGTCTCAATGTCCAGGCGAGTAAGAGGCACATGGAAATATGAAAGATATCTCACAATTGACACAGGTTAAAGGCTGATGAAGTTGAAAAGAGTAAACCAGACAGCTTGACTTTCAGGTGTGCCCACCTACAGGCTTTGTGATTGACAAGTGCATTAAACCTTCAGCAATCCAACAACAGGCTCTTCCAGCTTGTGGCTCAGCGTGAGGGAGAACAAAAAGGCTTCAGAATCTGATTAGTGTGACTGACACTGCAACACAGGTTAGCCGGCACACCAGGGAGAGCCTGTTTACAAAGCTCCGGCCGCAATAGTGTAACCTGACTACAGCAGCATTACAGTCAGCCATAACAATGGTCTGAGACAGCACTGAGGGCATCAATATTTAACCAAGCAGGCGGGCAGACACAAAGAGCGTGTCCGGGTTTATCTGTCCCACGGGGGGTCATGCACTCCAGCTGACTAACTGCATTTCATTAGTATGCAGAGGTGTAATTTACACCATAGTCCTTTGATGGCACCATAGGAGGTGCCCAGACGTGCCTTTTAAATCATCAAGAGCAACAAAGTAAACCCTCTACCCTCTACTGTTGTTGCTTCCAGATCTGCACAATATTGTTGAGGCATGAGGTGAGAATGTTGCCTGATTTCACAGCTGGTGATAGTCATAGCAGAACTGTATGGCTTTTTAAATCAATCGCAATTTCTTTTTTAAAACATTGTGCTGCACAATGTAAAAAGACCTTGAAAACCAGAGACAGACATTTATTCTAATATGCGTGAATTGCTTCTGTAATATTTTATGATCAATAGCCTCAGGGTGTCTTGTCTAAATGAAATATTTACTTTACAAATGGAATTTGAAATGCAAAGTAATTCATTATGCAAATATGCTGACTCTTGGTGTTTTGTATGCCTTGGTAAACTCCCTAAAAATATATCTGCGTTAAATGTCAGTGCGGGAGCTGTGCAGGATATAGGCGCTGTAGTAAGTGTTTACAGCATAGAGGAGATCAGTGTGTGACTGTTATATATTTGGGTCCTAATGTGTACTTTTCTATGATTGGATTTATTTTGCCGTCTTTATGGTATATTTATTTATAAACGTATGTGAGGCACATGCAGTGTTCGGAAGCAACCTGGTGGATTCAAGTGTGCTGATGGATTTAAAGTCCTACTTAATTGGAAGGAGAGAATTGATGATCTTCTCTCTCACTGAATGAGTGGGCAGCAGTGCTAAACAACCTCTCTCTCTCTCTACCTCTCTCCCTTCCTCTCTGACATTTTAATGCCTTTCATTTTCATTCCAAACGTTGTACATTTCTTCCAAAGGCTTTAATTGTGTACTTCAACCTGCCCTCTGTCTTTCACAGTTAAGAATAAAATTCTGCATGTCAAGCCAGGTGGGTGGATAGAAATTGTGCATAATTAGTTCTCAGTAAGAAATGGTGGTTGCTTATGTTTATATGAGAGACTCTATCCATCATGAATATCTGCTTTCTTCGTTCGTTACATTTGTATGTAAACTTGAAGTCTACTCATGGTGTTTCTAATACATTGACTTCTAAGCAGTTTCCAACAGTGAAATATAATGTGGAGGAAAATAAAATAAATGGCAAATGACCAATCCTGAGACCGAAGTCACAGGGAATCACATGAAATACGATGTGTTCCTACAGCTTGAGTCGGCAGGCAAGGAGGCAGAGAGATGGAGGCGAAGGACAGACGCACATAGAAAGAGACGATAAATCAATAAGACAAACTGTGACCGAGAAATGTTTATAACCATGCTCTCTTGTTCCACCTTATTCTGAATGCAGACATGGATTCAAGCCCTCCATGTTTATATGCAGGGTCTGTATGCATAGAGAGGCAGGGAGAAAACCCATTCAGATTATGCAGAACTAATCTCAGATAGATGTAAACAGGCCAAGTGGGGTCAGAGAGACGTACCTGCTTGAGCTGATTGAGTCAAGAACACATGAGGCACGTGTGCCTGCAGCATAACCAGGACCTTAATAGTCCGGCCATGCCTTATACAATGGAATATTGTGATTGACATTCCTGCAGCCATGACATCAGCACCACAGTATTTAATTAAACACCGGCCAAATATACGACCCGCACCGATAAAAGGGGCCCCAGAAGAATTAGCTTTATTATTAGTCACGAGGAACAGAAGGATGGAAAAAAGCTGATAAAATTGATTGATGGAGAAAAAAGAAAACCAGAAGCCTTCCAGTTCTACCCCATGGACTAGAAATGCACTACTCACCATGGGTTCCCGGGATCGAGTCAGGATCTTTTATGACCGAATCAATAATTTAGAGGTCATGCTGACAACAGGCATATTTATAATAATCACACATATACACAAAGTCTTACCTGAGTTTGACTTCACCTTTAGGCTGTCTTAACACTTAAAAATAATGAAATTGGTATTGTTATGTTGCTACAAGTACCATTGGAAAAAAAAGAACAAATGTAATGCAGGAGGTCCATGGGTTTAAATGTCTTTGAGATGATTAACCACTACACATCAGTTTATACTGTAAGACTGTAACCCTGCAAAGTGTCAAAAGCCTTTATGAACTCTTGCTAGATTACTGGATTGCTATCTTGATAGGTTAATTTAAACAAAGCATTTTTGTACAAGATGTATGTTTTGAGAAAGGGTCGTATTTTATTTTGTTTTTCCCTTCATTAGAAAGATGTTATTTCTGTACGATGACTGACATGTCTTTTTCAATCTTATCCATGCTCTTTTTGGCACTTTTTTCATGACTACATGTAATAGTATGATGATGGTGTTAATTACCACATCACCAGATCACTGAATGAACTAAACATGTTGGACACAGTTCAAAGGTATGGAAACGGTCTAGACCCCATTGATGATCCAGAATGTTACAAAGCTTTTTCTGCTGGATTTTGAGGTTTTAAAATAGTTCTGCAAACACATTCAGGTGATGTTGTATTGTATGTTGGCAAAAGTTGAGCCATTTTGAGCCAATATTAGAATTTGGACTTGGCTCATACCTCAAGTGCAATGCCAGTGCAGTGGTTGCATTGAAATGAAAGGTTGTTTTTGACACATACGTAACTGTTGTCAGTTGGTACACAGCTTTAGGCTGTGTGCCACGTAGAGAAGCATCCAGCTGCTGAGGGAAAGTCCGACTGCACTACCATGTGAGCGGAGGACGATCGGAAAATACACACAGGAGAGCAGCACTTATATCTGCACTTTTGTCTGGTTTCTTTGGACAGTCTCCCACACGGAGAGTGACTAAGTGATACAAAAAGACATTCAAACTCTTCCCTTATTTTAGCAATTCAGACACAGAGAGAAATCTTTACACCTGCACTTCAGCACCTGTCATCTTTTCCTCTGGAGCAAAAATATTTTCCTGGAAAACAGGTTATAATATGCACACACACACTCACACAGTCACACCTGACTGTCATTTTTAGCTTAAATATTACAAATCTAGTCTCAAATGCTTTCTAAAATATGACTTTTTGATTGGTGTGAAAATGAACGTTTTGTACTCTGGTTCTCGAAGCACTGGCATCGCTCTCTACCAAAGAGTCCTGTAGATGGCGGAGCCTGTGTTAGGGACAGCGTACAGCATTGCATTACTTTACAATAAAAATGTAAGAATTCCTGATACAATAATGTTTGAAAGTAAGCCTTTTAGCTTTTTTGTTTTGTATTTTGTATCACAGCATTATCCAAATGATAGTTCAGGGTTACGGACACAACTGTGTTGTGTATTGGAAAGCAAACAATAGAGTTTTCTACCAGTGAGCATTTTTGCTATTTTAAAACTGTCAGAAAGATACAAAGTCCCCACATTATTCTGGTGTTCTGGTGGGTTGAAAACATGGGCCGGAAAGCCTTACAGTTAACTCCAATACAACAAGGACAGCAGCATCAGCCTCAAAGTGTTGCTTAACAGCTTACTGACACGTTCTCTACCAAAATGAAATCCCATTCTTTTTGTAATGTTTTTTTTTTTTTGGTTAATGAAGCTCATTGTTGTTAGATGGAGAAACAAAGAACTTTGTTTGTAACAAAAAAATGAGGTATGAGGAACAGTATGGAGAGAGTTGGAAGTCAGTTAGATGCTTTCCGCCAGCTGTTGATTCAGCCTAATCACTGTGGAAGAGATAACGGTAAGTGTTTGTGCGGCAGTTTAAGATAAAGGTCATTAAGGCAAGGCAAGGCACGTTTATTTCTATAGCCCCTTTCAACACAAGGCAATTGAAGGTGCTTTACAAAATGAAAGACATTAAGAGCATTAAGAAATAGTGCAGCAGAAACACATTATAAATTGGCCTTTAAAAACAGTCATTAAAAATAGTGTTCCCTCCAGAGGGAGTGTCTGTCCCCCCCTGTCTAAAACGCCTCCATTGGACTCATTTGTTCACTTCCATAACATAGTGACATAGCTATGTTACACTCCTGCTATTGGCTGACCAATCACAACAACTGACTGTGGCTGTGAGGGAGTGTGGTCGTCTTTCAACCAGAAGGTTGTGGGTTCGATCCCAGCCCATGCAGTCTACATGTCGATGTATCCTTGGGCAAGATACTTAACCCGGAGTTGCTCCCGATGGCATGGCCAACGGTGTGTGAATGTGTGTGAATGTTAGGTCCTAGAGTAAGGTACACTGCTCTGTATGAATGGGTGTGAATGGGTGAATGACATGTAGTATGTAAAGCGCTTTGAGGGGTCTTAAAGACTGGATAAAGCGCTATATAAGTACAGTCCATTTTACCATTTAACAGAGCCGGCCAGCTAACCAATCAGAACAGACTGGGCTCTGGGTTTCAGACAGAGGGTGAAAAGAGCTGCTGCAGCAAAGGCCGAATGAGAAAAATAAAGAGCTTTTTGAACATTAAGGCATGGAGACATGTCACAGAGACACAACATTCAACCTAAACATTAGCATA
>NW_011333268.1:0-1411 GCF_000735185.1 Notothenia coriiceps | reverse complement strand
GAGTGAGGTTATGGATGGCCTTAAAGGTGAGAAGCAGAATCTTAAAAACTATACGGGATTTGACGGGGAGCCAGTGGAGTTGCTGAAGAACGGGAGTGATGGAGGGGGTTCTGGTGATGATGCGGGCGGCAGAGATCTGAACCAGTTGAAGTCTGTGGATGGATTTGAGAGGGAGACCAAAGAGAAGGGAGTTGCAGTAGTCAACGCGGGAAGTGACCAGGGTGTGAACAAGAATGGCGGTGCTCTTAGGGTTAAGGGACGGGCGGAGGCGGTTGATGTTGCGTAGATGGAAATAGGCAGATATGACCGATATGAGATTTGAATGAAAGTGTGCTGTCGAGGACGACACCCAGACTCTTAAGATGTATGTTTGCAGTATCCTAAAGTATGTCAAATCATTCCTCCAGATTATAAAGTGCTTTAAATACCCTGCTGAGGTCATGCAGTTGCTGTTTGGCTGTAGACTGTAGGTGCCGTATGCTGGTGTGAGGCATGATCAGATTCTCTCACTCTGTGCTATTAATTGTGTGTCAAAGAAATGCTAATTAAACTAGCGGAGGAGAGCTCCTGCCATGTCCTTACCTTCAGGGTATTAGTTAGCACAGTGCGCTGCTCTGCATTTCAATTAATCAATTAACAAGTCGGGCCCCAGGCAGCTCCAGAACAGATACTGGCTGCTGGTGAATCATTCAGCAGCTTTAATCAGCTTCTTCTATCTATCACAGCCGGAGTATACATCGAACATGGTGTATGATTTAAATGCAAAAACAAAATGTAAGTGTCATTTGGATTTACTGTTCATTTGTATAGCTGATGCATGCTGTCACGGATGATTTTATAAAGTCATTATTTCAGTTTTTCTCAATCGTTTCAGTCTAGTGTGGGGTAGAACTGTCAATGAGTGACTGTAGGTGAGCCATTAGCACTCTGTGTCAATCACTATTTATAATTTATATTTGAT
Source organism: Notothenia coriiceps (assembly GCF_000735185.1). Lineage (NCBI taxonomy): Eukaryota > Metazoa > Chordata > Actinopteri > Perciformes > Nototheniidae > Notothenia > Notothenia coriiceps. The sequence continues at coordinate 450 of NW_011333268.1, read as the reverse complement.
CAGAGCAAAACAAAAGAGCAAGGACAAAGATGTGCATCCTTGTAGGTTGTTATGATGCAACTTCCAGTTTCACATTAGTCCACTTACTTTGTTTAAGTGTTATGCACATAATGAAACTTGACGATGAAATTAACAAGATAGAAAAGTAATGACACAATACAGAGACAATAGAAAGAAACATATTAGACTGACTAGCGCTAGCATGTTTCCGGTTCATAGCATTACATCACATGTTACACGCTTTTATCCAAAGCGACTGACATACTGTGGTAAATCCCCGCTGGAGCAACTTGGGGTGAAGTGTCTCAGGGACACAACGACATGCTGACTGCAGTGGGACTCGAACTTCCTATCCTCTGATTCGAAGATCAGCGCACTAAACCACTGCGCCACACGCCTCCGTGTTGCATGCTAGCGGTTAGCTCACCAGCTGCAGCAGATCATCAACAA
>NW_011333267.1:0-9911 GCF_000735185.1 Notothenia coriiceps | reverse complement strand
AAGAGAGTGCACTTTACTTGGTGAAGAAACCAGTGTTAACGTTTGTTGTAGGGTGTAGGCCTACCTACTTGAACACTGAGGAAGCCATATCAAAATTCCTGTTGAATTGTTCATTCAGAGATTCCTTTTTATTTTAGTTTTTGTTACCTTGTAGGTGGTTGTACTGTTAAGTATCTTGAACAATAACCATAATAACCAACATGAAAACATATCTTGATAAATATCGTCTATCGTGATACTGCTTGAAAAATATCGTGATATTATATTCTTCAATATCGCCTACCCCTGCCGGTCACGGCAGTTTTATGCAGCGTCGCTCCGCCCGCCGACTCGCCCCGCCTACACTGCATTACTATAGTTACTACAGTAACTAAACTAATGGAAACGCAGCATAATGTGAGCCTGCCAAGGCCTAACCATACCATACTAAGACGTGCTAGGTCCTGCAGTGGAAAAGCGCCATTTGTCACAACTGGGCGTATTTATGGTCTGTCACTATGCACAGCAGATCTCATGGCAAACATTGGTTGGATTTGTGTGAATACATCTGTGTTGAGGGGGTTAGGTCGGGGTTCAAGGCAACCAGGGAACAGATGGGCGTGACCCTAAAACCAAAATATCACCTATTGCTTTTAAATTCCCAGGTAGAGCTCAGTATGTTCTTTGGATAGAAGAGAATACCTCTTCTCCCACCCAGTGGTACAAAGATAGAAGTGCCCTTTCTTTATAATCGCAACACTGTAAAGCCTGCTGTTGGTCTTGCATGCTAATTTCCTTCAATCACACTCTGAACATTGCTGTTAAAATGTTTGCAAAAAACACCAGATATTTTTGCAATAGGATCAAAGTGTTTGCATTATTGTTGTCAAAGTTATATTAATCTGAGCAGTATAACAATACAGTGCTGTTCGATATAAGGATATTTATTGCAATCGTGCAGACGCTGTGACACTGATACAAGATCCTCTACTGAAATTCTCCAATAAGCCCTGCTGATTTTGTATGTATGTGTTTATGTGTGAGTTTGCGGGCGGTGGGATTGATCATTCCGAAAGGGTAGAGGTCAACATTTATCCTGAATCCTCTTTCAAAAGCTAATCCTGTCTCTCCCACTCATCTTGTTGTTGTTATATAACACTGATGGCCAGCAGAGAACTTACGATAGCCGAGGGAAGTGTGTATTTAAAAGTCTGGGCGCATACGTGTATTAGTTATATAACATATTTACAGGGCCAAAATGCCATCCCCAGTCCAAACGCATGTATATTTATATACACACACACACTTTGCTGGCGTTATACAGAGCCTCTTTTCCATGAAAGGAATTTCTTAGTGTCTGTCCGAGGTCATAACACAGACCTGGACGCATGTTATCACAGCAGCTGAACTGTGAAAGTACAGACTGTCATCAGCCAGTGGTGACACAAGTAGGTTTGTCAGATAGAAAAGCAGCAGGTGGAGCCATAGAGATAATGTGTAGCCTTCTTTCCATTGCCATGTGCACGCCAGACATCCATCCTCAAGCACCGAGAAATTATGCACTGTGAAAAGAGAATTTTGAAATGGCCTTAACCCTGCAAAATATCCCAATGATTCCATCAAGCACATTACATGTCAAGCTGGTCATTTTGGTATCCAAAGAAACCAAATATATCAGGGTGAATATTTAGAACATTTATTAAAACGTGGATCTTTGGTTTGAATATTTATTCAGATTTCACAAGTGTATATTTGTAATCGCACATTGCTGTTTTGCAACTGATCTGGTTGCCTTTATTAATATCCATTAGTGTAATTGTTCTTTTGTATGCTTTTGTACAGTCATAGTCTAATGTAATATAATCACTGTTGTAAGGCTTTATCTTGTGAGTATAAGTTACACTAAGTGGTCATTGTGTGCTCAAGTGAAATAATGATTTCAGATGTAAAGAAAGATAGAATACATCACAAGATGCTTAGAAGTGATCAATGCTTGCTTAAATTAAAGTGAAAAAGAAGTAGTGTGACACTTGACCTTAAAAGGCATTATAATGTTTAATGTGTTTTTATTATTGTTGCAAAGCACTACAAATATATATGAGTGTACTGTATTAAACTATGATTAAATATTGATATCGGCAGATTGTAGCACATTATGCCTTATAGATGTCTAAAGTGCTCCTTCCTTTTGCTATCCCGTTCAGTGAAACCCGCTGGGGGTGAACTTGGAGAATTATAGGCTTAACAAGTTGTCGGGGACCATTTCAATGCAATTATTTTTGGTCTCAGTGTGTGAGGCGAGTCATCTCGATGGTATGGTGAATCCTTTGTGGTCAGGGATGCCATTTGAAGGGGAAACCCTGGATGATTCAGGGACCCCAGAGTTGGACTAGGGCTCTCGAACATGCCACAGGTCAGAGAGTCGTCACTGAGCTATGGTCAGGTGGCCCTACATTTCTAGTTTATGACCAGGCTCAGCTAGTAGTCCGTCTTGCAGGTTCAGCTCATGAGCCTCTAAAAGATAGTTAAGATGTTTTGAAGTGGGCCGGTATGAAGTACTTATTCATAGCCAGTCTACTATCTACTGTAGATGGCAGTAGGCATGCAAAACATATTTAAGTTGCATACAAAAATGCCCTCCAAATACACACAATATATGTTGGAATTTTTGCAATATTTTGACAATGTTTTACAGTTTTACTTTGATGCGAGACAGCTATCCAGAATACTATCTCTGCGACGGCAAGCTAAAGAGGATACTGATGCTCTCGCCAAAGCCCCCAGACAAAAATAACTGTTTTTTTTAATGGTGTCTGGTGGCTTTGGTGAGAGAATAGATATGACGGCTTCAGTTCCACATTATAAAAGACTGCAAGGTGAAACTATCCTAAATATATCGTACATGTAAATATGTTTTGTAGGCCTACAGTACATTGCTTGGTTTCTGTGCTAGAACAACTATACTACACATTTGAACTATCCCTTTAAGGTATTTAAAGTTTGCAATCCCATGCAATGAATCACATTTAGGCCACAGTAACCATACTGTATGAGTGAATATAAATGATGAATGTCATTGTGTGATACTTTTGTTGGTATCGATGTAGTGACATAATGGAAGCCAACTCTATTTCTGGAAAGTGTGTACGTTGCTAAGTGCAGTAAAAAAAGTCTCAAATATGGAAATACATTGCAACTCTTTGAAAAATGTGTACTTTAAGGAGTAACTTTACTGTATTTTCCTGTACTGAACTTAGCCTACAGCACCACTTTCACCACAACAGAAGCCATTAACCTGATTCACAGTCTATTATTGCACTATTGGCTAAAGCTTGTTGCATTCATGTTGTTCGGGTCATTGCACTGGAGTGATATTGGATTACTGGTCAGTCTGTGACACTAGAATAAGCTTTATGTATTGTCTGTGTCTTCCTGCTGAGTAACTTTATATGTTGTGAGAGGGCGAGGCTGCGTCATTCTCATTCCTAAACAGTGCTTTTATACCACGATGGCTCTCATTTGACCATGTAACCTTTTATGACTTTGGATTTCAGAGATTGTCCAACAGGGTACAGTTCTTTGTCCCACCGGAGCAGCTCTACTTCTCAGTCCTCTCGTCTTGGGCTGAAGGCAGCTGAAGCTACAGTTACCAACGATCACCTTTCTAGGTTAACGTGGAATAAGGCGGGATGGGCCGTGGCTAGCTAGCACCCTAGCATTCTAATTTCAGTAGATAGCTCATATTCTAGAGTGGTTAACGTTTTTTTCTACATAAAATATGTCAGTAAATACCCCACCTGTGAATGTCTGTGTGAAAAAAACCCAGTTGCTAACAAGAGACTGCAGTGACATTAAGCCTTATTTAGCTTAGCGGTGTTGATGTGAAGTCTGTAACCGTAATGTAGTTTGTTTATAGCCTAACGTTAGCTTTATACTTATGGCAATGGCATTTAAACTTCAGCAATAATAAAGGTGGTGGTATGAGGTACTATAATCCAAAATCCAATGGAAAAATCCCACTGCCCTATTAAGGCCCTGACACACCAAGCAGTCACCAGAGAACTCGCCGACGCTGACGCCGACTGTTGCGTCGGCGTGTTCTCCTGCGTCTTGGCCATGTGTCGCACTGGAACACACGCATAGACTTCAGCCAAGCACGTACGAACTGCGCATGCGTGAGTGGCAATAACTCTCCTTACCAGCAGGCGGCGGTAGTGTGTATTCGTCATTCAAAAGAGGCAACAACCGGAAGACAGAGAACGTGATACACCGAGAGAAGAAGAACAGACTGCGTGATATAAACAAACAACAAATAGCGTATGCGTTCTGTTTTCACTCTCGTCCATCGAAAACATGTTTCGTGCGGTACTGGAGCTATCAGCGATTGGAGTGTTGTTTGTGGAAGACATTCTCAATCAACCGTTTCGCTTCTCATGCACTGATTCGCTAGCTGAACAGCCAATCAGAGTGATTTCTTTGTCCGATTGCCTGTGGCCGACGCAACGCACGGCCATGAAAGGCATGGGGCGTGTCACGGCCGACGGTGCGGGACACACCAAATTGAGTTTGGGCGACAGGGCACGCTTCGTCGTCCAACTAACGAAAACGGCCAATTTCGGCCTGGTGTGTCCGGGCCTTTATTGAAAGGTTTGGTGACCACCAACAGATTCAACTTGGTTGTTCAGAAACCTATGGGTGACAGTACATATTTTATACAGTCTTAGATAAAGGCTATTAACTGTTTACTGATTTTTGTCGAGACATGTCTCTGTTCCGTTTAAAGCTTTGTTTTACGCCAAATCTAGGTGGGGTGGCCCTTTTAAATTCTTGGATATCTAAGAGTTGCAGTGCTGTATGTCAAGCTCAGACAAACAAAGTTGTATTCATTTTGAAATGCTAAGTTAATGTAAAACTCTTAGGAATCAGTGATCTCCTTTTTTTATTCAATATATTTCCACAGAATGTACTGTGCTCTCTGCAGTTGCACAGTGTCCTCTTTCCTTCTCACCTTAGCTGGTAAATAGGCAGTGGGGATACGAGTGTTGGACCTGACAGCTGAGGAGCTGTCTGTACTGGGAACAGTGCAGGGGACAGGCTATAGGTCAGGTTTTTCCGGTGCTGACAGATGGAGGCCAGTATATAGGCGCCGGCGCTTTGTCACCCTGCCCACTCCAGATATCACTGGACTGTGCCGTGTAACAGTTTGAGGTCAATGTGCGCACTCAGACACGTCTCAATAAGCGTCAGTCATTCGTGAATATGAACTTCCGTTTCCATGTGTATCTGTGTCAGTTTAACCCTTTTTAATACTCAGCAACAACACGTGCAGTTGGTTTCCTGTCCCACAATGCCCTTCTCCACTGTATAAACAGTTCTAAGGTGTCAGGGGAATCACCTGTTTCCTGTTTTCTTCTGTTGTCTTGTCCCTCACTTTGCACGGACAGTGGATCTATTTTGGGAACAGCAGGCTCTTGCGGACAAAAAAAAGATATTTTGCAACTTTTATTTTTGAAGTGTTTGATGTGAGGGTATTTAGTTTCAGATTCATAGAGCAATCTTTTTTCTTTTCACAAAAAATTATTTTGCATTTTAACATTTTGAATGGAATTAATGCATTATGCTTTCTAAAATAGCTTTTATTGATTAATTTTTTTCAGAAATTCTTGACCTTGGGAATTTGTGGCGTTTATGTAAAGTTCTGCTGACACATGAACAAATCAGTTGTGAGAAGTGTGTGGTATTTGACGAGGTTCAGAAATACACACAATGCTTGTGTCCGTACCAGAGGTCCAAGTGGTTAATAACGTTTTTGGTGCCTTGCACACGCTAGCACCTGTCATCCCAACTTCCTATAATACAACAATGTGAAAACCATATAACCCAAATACAGAATCTGAAAACAAAAATCCTCATTTTACGCCATATACTGTATCAACGGACGTTTACATCTACTGAAAATAGTGTACGAGTTCTTTATCCACAATCAGAGTTAGGATGTTCTTCTTCTCTGTCTTTATTGGCTGCAGGTTTTGTTTGTTTGTCTTACTTTTTACGGCGTCATATTTCAGTCCCGGATTCTTCGAATTCTGTCACCTGACTGAAGGGCTTTTTAAGTGTCTCAAATGTCACATAGCTTTCCCCTCCAGAATCTCCCCTTAACCCTCGTCAATCCCCAACTGCACACCAGAGCCCTCAGCTCTTATCACTGGCCACTCACTCCCTGACGTCCACGGGGGGCTGCGCTTTAGTTTGGAGGACAGTCATTTGCTATTCTTAAAACTCAACTCAACTCACAGTGCTGAGGGGAGAGATCTCTGTTCCCCTCTGCTCTTCTGTTGGTGTTCCTTAGCTGTTAATATGTTTTTTGCCGTCGTTTCCACCGAACCTGCGTGACAGTGAATGGAATGAGTGAAACCATTTTCTGCTTGTGAGGAGATCTACTGTTCAGTCATGAGCTCCAGCCTTGTCAACTCTTTGGCCAAAGTCTACGATCGGAATCCACTTCACGGTCAGAAGCCTGGTGGAAGGAAGCTCTCACTCAATGGATCAGACAAGGCCCAAGCGTCTCCATCACCACCTCCTTCGCCTCAGAATTCCGCCTTGCGCTGTGTGGAGAGCAGAATGGACTCTTTGAGCTCTCAGATGGAGCGCTTGCTCAACATGCAGCAGACCGTCCTGACCCGGCTGGACGGCTTGTCCCAGGACGTCAGGGGCATGGGTCAGGATCTGGCATCAATGCGTGGGGATGGCTGCGGGGAGAGACGTGAATCTGGGGTGGAGGCGGCCTGCCGAGAGCTGTGCGGGGCCATGGAGAGGGCCAGCGAGCGGATGGACAGTCAGGGATGCAGGCTGGATGGGGTGGAGAGGCTGGTGGAGGGCACCCAGCAGGTGATCAGCTACATTGGGGAGGTTGTGAAGAGCTCCAGGCTGGTGGAGCTGCTGTTTAAACAGCCTGGGAAGAAGGCGATGAAGAAGGTGAGAGATTTAACATTAGAAGTGAGGTTTTCCTGCCTCAAAGTCAAATTATTTTCCATCATCTCAAACACTTTGTGGCATCGCATTGTTCTAATTGTGCTTCTATTACTGTGTGTTGTGTCACGACAGTCAACATAGTGAGAGGTCTAATTGCATTGCGGTCATGGCGTCGGATGGATTATGTGCTGTCCAAAAGGTTCCAAATCCTCTTGATGGAATATGTGACCCGTTCATAGTCACATAATAAATAGTTGGCTCTAAGTCAACTTCATTGCCAATCTTCTGTGTTTGAGACACAGACAGGGAGATCTGTTTCTCACAATCCAGAGAAATACAAGTTAAAATATCTAAAAATACCTACATAATCAAACATAGACACATACAGTATATACAAATTCCCACTTTAAGAGGCATCAATAAAACATACAAATATAAAGGAACAGCAGTCAATATATACAAAATAACAGTCACTAAGAAACGGATGAAGATGAATATATTACAGTAAAGTATATCTACACTAATGAAAATGATTCTCCATAGCAGCATAGTTTGTGTCTGTGTTTGTACTACCTATCTTTTAACAGTTTTATCTATTACTTCCATGCATTTAAAGCTTCTTGTCATTCTATATACCTCATGATATTGCTCTTTGTATCTATCTTTAGCTCTGCAGTAATTCGACATGTTGTCCTCTGTAATGTAAAGTATGTTTTCTTCGTTGAGTGATTGTCATTTGCTTCTGGTGTGTAAATGATTAGATCCAGACTGGTTATCTTATCCATGTCTTTATCAGCAGTGTGTTTGACTGCAGGCTCAGCTTACCTTCGGTCTGCAGTACATAATGTTTTTACTTTTATTAAATCTTTGTAATATTCATATTGTGCCAAGCACTGTTGCACAGCTTTTACTACCCTGTCTTCAAACAAATATTTGTGTGATTTCTGCAGTGGTAGAATGCAAGAGAGTTCATTTACTTAATTTTTAGGGTACTTGTACTTCACCTTTTTTCATTTTATGCTACCAACTAAACTTTGAAAGCCAATATTGTACTTTTTCCTCCATTACATTAATTTGACAGTTTTTTTACAGTTTTATATTTTTAGCTAATACAAAATATAAATCAACAAATAAATAAACATATAGAAAGTAATTATAGGTTAATATATTGAGCAGCAGTTTATGAACGTATTAAACTGAACTCCGATTCTAACTGCTGCAATGAAGACATGCATCAAAATCATAATCCAGTTTCTTTAATATGTATGATTATGAAATGGGCTAGTACTTTGACTTTTGATACTATAAGTATATTTTGATCCCAATTATTTTGTATTTTACTTTTTGTACTTCTTTCTATAATTAAGTATTGCTGCTTTTACTCAAGTGAACATTCTGAGTACTTGTTCCACCACTGTTTAAATGATTCCATAATTGTGCCACTTCAGAGGTTGTTTTTAGGAGTTAGTATGTGGTTAAGCATGATTTATTAAACAGTAAGACATATTAATAAAAGAGAAACCACAGCATGGATCATCTGAAGTGTTCCTGATTGAACATAAATGTGTATTAATAGTGCATTTGTTTATTAAGCACTCTTTGTGTGGGAAAGTGAAGGAAATATATCCCAGTGGTGTACAGTATGCGACACATGTGACCTTTCCTCTTTGTCCTGGAGGAGGCCTCTGTGCCACAACACATTACACCTGAGTTACAGGGGCAACTGTAGCAACAGGGACAAACACTTTGTGCTTACTATGCAAATATAAACACGTATATGACCACGCTGTTCCCTTCAGGAATCGAACTCGGAATCTTTGACATGTAAATAAGAAATGCTGCATATATAAGAGCACACGCCAGGGTTTAAACTTTAAACCTGGCTCAAGTTGTGTCCAAATTTTTGTCACTTAATCGATTCCATTGTTTAATCTTTATTTCTCCCTTTTACCACAAGGCAAAGGATGACAAGGAAAAAGCCAAACTGAGCCTGAAGAGTTCGAAGGCCCAGAAGAAGAGGAGACCTGCCGATCTGTCAGGTAGCCTCAAACAGGAAATAACTGCACCTCAAATCAAGAGTTTATATTGAGACATGCTTTTGTCCACTATCAGCTGAAATCTATGGACTAGCTCAACATATATTGTATTTTGAAGGCTAACATTGATATTTTGGTGTTTTAAAATATGATGATTTATGTTTTTTCTTTTACAAAAACACATGTTTTAAAGAAATACTTCACCCAAAAACATTCTTTCTCTGGCTTGCGACCAAGTTGAAGGAAGAACCAAAATGTAAAAACGTTTTTTGATGGAATCAAACACGACAGGACACATTTAACCTGGATTTAACTGATTGTTTGCAAGTTGTAAACAAATGTTTCAATATAGTATTTTGATTCTCTGTTCCTCGGAGAGGGCTGGGAGGAATAAAACAATTTTTAAAGAATTCAAGGTAACATGGGGTGACTAATTGATATGCAGATGGATGATGCGTTCACTTAAAGGGGACCTATCATGCAAAACGCACTTGTGTATGTCTTTTATACATGAATATGTGTCCCCGGTGTTCCAGGGAACTCACCAAGTGTCAGAAAACACAACCCTCTCTATTTTCCTCCATACCTAAATCTCTTAAAAAGGCGCTGCAACGGATCTGATACAGACTGATCCAGATTTGAACACTTCTATGACGTCACAGAAGTGGCGCTACGGCTATTGGGCCAACTCCACCAATCAGGAGGAGACAGCCACGGACATTGCCGTTCGAAAGCGCTGGAGACGCTGTAGTACATATGCCAGGCCTGTAGATGGTGCTGTTCTCACAGAATCAGCCCATGACAAGACAGTGTTAAATTGAGCGAAATGAGGAATGGCTAAAATGCATGATCTGTTTGGTATTTTGAAAAATAAAAAGTATAAATATGCCTTATATAGGTATGGTCCTACACTATACTATTCAA